>NC_088856.1:47665006-47965006 GCF_963853765.1 Magallana gigas
AAAGGGAGGGGAGGGGGGGGGTGTACAGATGAACAAACGTCGCACTGTTTTGGCCCTCTGTCGTTTATTATGCTGCCTTTCCGCAGCTGGTCGATTGCTTGCTCAATGAAAGGGTCATTCTTTCGCTCGATAAGTTACAATGAAGGCTGAATGAATGAATGAAAGAAAGAAAAGAATAAAAGAAAGAAAAAAGTGAGAAAAACTAAGCGAGAATTTTAGGACAATTCATTGGAACTGTCAATTAACGTCTGCCGAGAAGGGTTCGACGTTTTCTTGAGCATTGACCCATAGGGGGGGGGGGTATCATTTTCATGGCTTTCAACACAGATACTATGACGACTAGCTATAAAACTTTGACCCTCTAGATAGATTTAATCTTAGTTTTTTTTTTGTCTAGTCAAAATAACACTCTCACGTAATAATTTCAAATATTTATTTTTGTTCAACCATTTTGATATATAGATACGAGGGGTCTTTTGAACACGCTATATATAATTTTCTTTGTTGGTTGTTTTCGCTATAATTTAGCTTTGTTGCATAGTTTTTTTGTGAAAGATATAATTCATGCACTTATCTGTTCTTTGAAGCTGTGCGAAGCTTATATGGAGCATATATCAGGTATTTAAGTAAAAGCAGAGTGTTCAATTACACACGCATTTAATAATTACCGAGTTTCGTATTTACTTAGTGCCACTTTGCCATAAATATTTCCTCATTAAGATTTACATTTCATTTTCACAACGACAAAGATAAAAAAAAAAACCTTAGGTTAACTGTGTTTTAGTTTCGAACGACCTAGTTTTCCTCTAAATTGACCTTTTCTTTTGATTTTTTTTAAGTGTGCGCGTTGCTTTTGTCGACGAGTTCATTCAGCTGACGTCATATATCTGTCATCATAAAGCACCATTGAATCTCTGTCATCTATCAATATGTATATATAAGATATAGCCTTCAAGTTTGAAATTTCTGCAGCGTCGAGCGAGTGTATATACATGTATGTATAAGATACCACCTTTGAGTTTGAATTTTTTTTCAGCTATGATCGAGTACATACACATCTATTGATAAAATATAAAAAAAGGAGAAGGGATTTAAATTTTAGATAAAATATATAAATGAATACAATAAATAAATAAATATTTTTTAAGCGATTTCATTTTCGTTTTTGAAATCATTTAAAACTTAATCATTGGAGTACAGAGATGGAAAAAACGTTTTGTTTTTTCACATATTCAATATATATCCATTGGTCCTTTCCCTCCCATCATTAACTCCCACCCACCCAACCCCTGCATAGGTCCTTTTAATTGAAACCAGGGCTGCGTTTTACAAAAGAACTTCCGACAGAGTCGTAAATATTTTAGTCTCATGGAATGATATTTATAGAACAAAACGTAGACATAACCATATTAATCAAAGTACTGAAGAACTGACGGGAGTTGATTTTGTCGATGTTTATTTATTTTAAAATCAATGATATGTTATTTTGCATGACAAGTACATGTATACGTAGTTTCTAATTTGAATTACTTATATTTTTATAATATGAATTTTTGAACTTTTTCGACTAGAATGTCGAGAAACCTCCATATGAATCATGTTAAATAATATTTAAAGATAAAATTAATTCAATCAAACTATATATATGTATCAGTGGTAGAAATATTTCTCGAAAATTGTATGGATCCAAGTAATTATTTTATATTGAACTCTAGTCTCACGGAGACAGCCGAGCGTCGAGTTGAACGAGACTATATTGAACTCTGGCGTAGGAATACATACGACTACAAAAAATATTTAAATTGTTCGTACCATTTAAAATCTGACTATTTTAAAGGTATTTGTAAATAAGTTTCCTTCAAAAACAATGCTTTAGCATACATCACATCGAATTCATCAATTATTTTCAAGAACTAAGTCTTGTCAGGAGCTATGATTTGTGCTGAGGTCCAAACACTGTTTCACTTTCGGTTTGTCCGAGTGACTGCATAGGAGAGTTGATTAAAAATCAACTCCTAATAAAACTACTCTGATATCCATGAAAATATTTTACAGCCATGAAAATGAAATATTGATTTGTTTGTTTTTAAATTAGCATTCATTAATTTGGTCATAAGTCGTAAGTTCTGTTGAAAAAAGCAGTCCTAGTCTTGTGTGGCAAGAAAATAAATTTGATTCTAGATTTAAAAAATAAGGTTTTTTCTTCGTTTTTTGAGACCATTGGTGTATTAAACTCTATATAGAATCATTTTGATTTTGTCACACTCTCAGCACACCTGCATCCCAAGAGCTGCAAAAATATATGGACTTGTGTGGCAAGTAAGGTCTATGAGTCTACAATTTGTCGTGAAATAGGGCCAGCTTCAGAGGGTCAGCTGGAGTTCGATTGACTTTGATTTCCAGAAATACTAGCCAAAAACTCAGTTGCTTTAATTTCAGCAAATTGTAGGTTTGTATCTCCTGCAGGGTCTAATAAGTATGGTCAGTGAATCGTTGTGTATATTGTTTTTCTGTATATTCATGTAGATCACAGAGCGTTTCCATGATAACAAACAGTTTCTATATTTTGTAGCCTGAGATATAGTTAAGCAGTAATGTAAATGGATAAAATGTCGACTAGAATCAATTTCTTTTTCTTTTCTTAAAATCGTTGCTTACATGATCAATTGTATATACACATATTCTGGTACATAAAATGAAGATTATAATTTTCAATTACTGCATCGTCGGAACCCACGGGTTTTCTGTCCGTTACACTGCTTTCAACAGTGTAACGGATAGAAAACCCGTGGGTTCCGACGATGCAATTACTGGTGTATTATCCAAAACTTCAAATAAGGATACATTTAGATTGCAAAAAAACTGACTGTGTAATTGTTTTATATATGTACTCCCCTATGGTTAAATTCAAAGGCACTTGACATAATACATTTTTAAAGGTTAAAAATGTACCTCAAATTAATGCATTTATTTAACATTCATCTGAACTATTGAGTGGGGTGGGTAAGGGGGATTATTTTCATAATTTCATTATGAAAAGCTAGTGAACCCGATCGCAATTTCGCTTATGAATTTCAAGTATACAGATCAGAAACACATTTACATTTTCACATATTTTCAAGTCTTCGTATCGAGTTTTATCTAATCCCCAAATTTGCATTTCTATCTAACATAAAAGTTAAAAGTACATGAATAGGAAATCATGCACTATGGTTATTTCGAAGAAGTTTTCATAATATATTTTAGATGACCCCCTATTCCTCCCCTGTTCCCCTCCTACCCCACTCCCCCGCCCTCACGAATTTCTACCGCAGAGGTCAAAAATGTATTGTTTTCCAAATACATTTATATACAAGGTAAGTTAGCGACCTCTCATCCCCCCCCCCCAATCTTCTACCCTAGAAGGCAAATATAAAAAAGTAAACAACCTTTGCACTACATGACCGGTCTGTCTAAGACAGTGACCTTTTCTTGTAATCGTGGGCCTCGAATAAAAAGAAAAGTAGGGGAAACGTACGAAATATATACACATTCCTTTATGTTTTGACGGGGATCGAGAGAGGTCACGAGTTGACCCCGTGAACTTCATGGATGACCCCGTGATCGGTCAGAGCAGAGTGATTTACATCGTAAGCATCCCTTGGGATTGTTGTTGACAGGGAATGGAAATATGTAGATGAAGTGTTTGTCGAGATACTTGTGGCTTTTTCTCTGCTTTTGTCCCAAGCGGTTTATGGGTCCTCTTACGAAAATGTCAGTGTACTTAAAAATGGGAAAGCGACTTCATTAAAACGATGTGAAGTTTATATAAGACATAATAGCAGTCGAACTTATCTTTTTTTCAATGTTTAGGACGTAGTTTCGTGGATGTCAAAATCTCATAAAAGAATATGTTACTGGTATGAAAAAAAGAAGAGAATTCGATATTTTTTTAACTTGAGCAAGTTATCCGTTTTCCAACAATTGTATTCTAAATATCAATACAAATCTGCCCCCCCCCCCCCCACTTTTTCTCGCAGGAACAAATTTTCATATTTTACATATGAAAAATTGAATTATCATGGAGTTGACCCCCCCCCCCCCCTTTGGGAGTATGTAAAAAATTGGATTGAAAATAAGGATATGAAGAGTGAAATTGAAGTTATACGCCAGCCCCCCCCCCCCCCCTCCCCCACGGATAAGGATTTTGGAATGTTTTTCTTTTCTTTTTTTGCCTGTCAAGATTTTTTGGATGAGTCTGCCCCCCCCCCCCACTTTCAAAAACGATGCTACGTGCCTATGATAAATATAAAAGAAACAATTGTTTTTATTTGTTTTGTATATACATGTACTAATATTTCTTTACGTCAAGGTAATAGTTCTTCTCTCTCTCTTCTCTTCTCTTCTCTCTCTCTCTCTCTCTCTCTCTCTCTCTCTCTCTCCATTTATGAGTTGCGATAGAGACCCACACAAAGTGATGTAATGTCCCCCCTTCATTTTCTTAGTTCGTCTGTCAAACGAATGCGCAGAGCTGTGACAAATTCCTTCCCATGCAGACACGATATTAACCTCGTACACACATTAGACCCCCTTTGTTGAAAGACGGGAAGAAAAAGGTGCACCCTTGGAAGTTAATGAAAAAGAGCCCCTATCAACGACGAGGTGTTTCATTCATCGAGTTAAGATGTAGACCAAAGCGTAGACTCTGAGGTGTATATATTTACAATCCTAGTTTCTTTAAAAGTTTATGAAGTTGGGGTAAGTAGGTACATTCGGGTATCCGAGAAACGAAATCTCGCCGACTGGTCTTTGTGACAGTCGTGTAAACACGAAGGCGCGAGAGTCGTGGTCCTAGAGAGACGGATAGGGTCTTTATTCATTCTAAAGAAGCTTGGCAAAAATACAGTGTGACTAATCGGTCGCAGTTATTAACTTGTCATGCAGGAAATGAACAAAAAAAAACCATGTCTGCATGTGATATTTTATTTTTTGATTCCTAAAGCCGCAACCACTTGGCGCACTTTAAACTGCTTAATAATTATATTTAATAATGATATTTTTTTCGTTTCCTTTCCGTACTGTGGTTTTTAACGGAATTGATTTTAAGAAATGGAGAATGGGACATCTAAAGTGTTTGCTCTATTAACAAGACGCATAATTTCTAATAAAATTGGCCAGGTGTTTTAATAGAAAAAAGATTGTGACATGCCTTCAAGTTAGTTTATTATCACTCAAAACATATGTTACATGAGGTACAGAAGAATTATATACAAAATTATAAGAAAAGCAGGATTTACAAAAAAAGAAACAGAAGAGAAAAAAAACCCCAATGAATTTATATAGTTGTTACATAGGATGACCGACTAGATCAAATATTATACCAATTAAAGAACACAATTTCATAAGAATTACATGGTTTGAATATGACATAAGTGTTCTAGATTTTAACGTGTTTGCGTTTTTTGGAGAATAATTACTAAACATTTTTTTCTTACATGTGACAATGCACTACATGATTAAATTCATCGCCAATTTGATTGGCTTCACATAAGCCGCAATTGTGGTCTTCACGTTGAGTTCCACCTACCAATTTCTATATTAATTTCGCCAGTGCGAAAGTATAAATATAAATCAAGAGAAGACGTATGTCTTGGATTTGTGTGCATTTGACTGCGCTTAAAAAAGCGATGATGTATAATGTATATCTTATGGAATATCAGAGTTTAGTACATTCATCTGTGCGACAGATCAGTCTAAAATACCTGTTATGCAGTCCTTATTCTGTTAGTTCATGTAACTTCTATATGTTCAAGATCAGTTCTTTTACCTGAGTATCAAACTCTACATTTTTGTTTTTTATGGAATATCATATGCATGTAGGGTGTGAAAACTTTAAATCATGATTTTTGTGTACATGCATTTCTACATGTTTGGGTCAATATGTCGCTGTAAAGTTTTCAGTGCAATATATGTATTAATACATTTTGTATACATGTATGATTATACCAAAATTGAGAATATCTTAATCATTTTAACAAAATGAGTTATAAATTGAGTAAAATCCAAAAAATCAGCATGAAATCATTAAGTTTTGTACTAACAATAATACCCATGCATGTACGTGAAGAAAGTAATTAGTATGCATATTTTATGTTTTATCAGATCTTAAAAAAAGAAACCCTATAGCATTTGTACGCATCTACAATGTATCTATTCATTGTAACAACGTTTAAGCCACGTGACAGCTTTGTCGTCTGCTGACTAATGCGGTGATGACGCTGAGTTACCGGGGAGTTTTGTCGATCAAAGGTGCTAGGTGAGGATCAATCGATCTTGTGTATTCACTGAGAAGTTCAGTACAAGGACAAATTGATTTACCTGTGTGATATATAAGACATATCCCAATTTCTTCATTACAATTTTAGAGCTTTTCTTAAATTGACACTGCTTTTGTGTAAAACGACTGAATATTTCAACGAAAAAAAATCGATAAAGTGAAACAGTCGCATGCATATTGATATGCATGTAATTTCTGTAAAGTTTTCATTCCAATTTGCTAACACGGTTATAAGTCGTATTGGAACCACCCATACCGAAGATACTTTCCGTAGTTTTCCATCTTCAAACTTCCGGACTAGTTTGTTCAAACTTTGTACTTAAACAAATTAACAGCATTGTTCAGGATAATTCTGTTAAAGTCACCGAAACGTGTTTTACAGTATATTTATGAACTACCTCTTTAACATAACATTTTAGCGGCCATTTGCAACTAAGTCATTTTTTTTATGAGCGCTACTGAATTTTGCGAAGCGATATTTTCGTTCAATGAATTTTATAATGAGTTCGCTTCTTTTTAAACTAAGTATAGGCCTAGTACACAAAATATGATTTCGTATGATACAGCAAAACAAAAAGTAATGTAAATTTGTGAAAATTGAAAATCGTAAATTTCACGTGAGTATTTTAAAAATTCACGTGATTGTTCCCCCACGTGTAATCACGAAAGGCACGAGTAATTCATTTGTTACAGCATATGCGCTTTAGTAATACCATGAAAGATACTGTTTTTGCGATATAATGCCATAAAAAAATCATGCATAGAGGCTTAAGAAAAAAGATTATAAATGAAATCGACATCATTGTGTGTGCATGGGGGGGGGGGGCGTAGATTTAGCGAAGAATGGCGAAAATGAGATGTGTAGTGTCAATGCAAAACTTACATAATTATATGAATCCTATTAAACACGCATTTGAGAGAACCAAAAAAAAAAAAGACAAAATTAAAAATGAATATCAAAATTAGTGTTTTCAGCTGTTTCAGACAAAAATTGATATTTTTATATGTAAGAAAAATACCACCTGCTCACACGCAGACCAAAATAGAAACAAAAATGGGAAGAAGAAAAAAATCAAAGAAATCCGATATGTGAGGTAAAATCATTACAAGAGAGGATAAGGAGAATCTATACAATGCAGGAGATTTTTCAATCACATTACAGGAACGTCCACAAGTTGAAAGGGAGCTTGTAGACAAGCTTGTTGAACAGATCAAAGAGAACAATATCCCTGTATTCTGTATGAGTTTGCACCGAGAAAACGCTGTAAGGACCAGTTTAGTTTCTTCAGACACCAATTAAACAAAAAAAACCCTGCCCTGGGCTTTTTCGCAACGTTTCTTTCGAGATTTGACAAACTAGACAATTGCAGAAAGGGAATTAGTGCATTTGAGGGGGAATAGGTGTTTTAGTGCGCATATATAAATTTATTTAACCAAATGTCCTTGTAATTGCTTTTGAAAAAAAAAGTGAAAAAGACCGATAAAAAATAGAATATTGATTGATATTATGTCTGAAGTAAGTGAGTAAGAGTGAAGATTGAAAGAGATAACGGCGTTTCGATTGTTAAAATAATTTATTAAATGGGAAGGTCCGTTTGTAGATGCATGCAGACAGGTATTCAATTTTCGTTATCTGAAGACATGCAGGTAAGTGGGGTTATCAATCATCGTAATTAGGCTCGACGATCGAGCGACTCTATCCATGCAGGTAAGATTTACCTGGCGTTTGTGACACCTGGAAAACCTCAATTTAGCAGACACCATAAACTAGTTTCTCAAATAATTCTGCAACAAGCCGATTTTTATTGTTCTTAAGAAATGAATCATTTATTAGAAAGGACACAATCAGGAATTTTTTTTTCAACTTTACGTAATAAAGTTTTCCTCTTTTTATGAGTTTTTGTTTGTTTGCGTTGAGAAACTAGTTTTATACGTACATATTTATCATATATTACAAACCATAACTATATGAGATACGAGGGGGGGGGGGGGGGGTTGGGGGGTTGGAGTATATAGTTGTATACAATTAAAAAGTTACACGCCAAATATTATCATGACATCTCCGTTTGCAATACATTTCTATTATTAACAAAAGAATATATTTTACGGAAAGAATTAACACTGGTATTCATTTAAACTTGTTGAGCACATGACTCAGTGGCGATGTTTCATGGTTCGGAAAAGGATTTAACTTAAGGATTAATTAATTAATTAATTAATTCAATCATATTTTCAAGCATTATAATAAAATTGTACAAATGTGTCGTTAGCATAAACTTGTTTTGTGTCTCTTTTTTACAGATTGATTTATAGTAACGATTAAATGTGCTGACTATGATTAACTCGACAAAGAGTTAAACAAAGCCTTTTATTATGAATTCAAGTACTTTTAAATTGTGGTCAAAAGGAAAAAGTTAATTTTGACAGGCAAAGTTAATGAGGACAAAACCCTCCACACAAAACCCCTACACAAATTAAACTCTCTCATTTAATGGCAAAGTTAGTACATTGTACAATTAAACCACACTCAAATGTATAATTCATATGTTGAAACAAACATTGTATCCCCTGTCGTGTACAACGAATTTGTAAATTACACGAAATGAGAAAAAGATGAAAGAGAAAGTAATGCATGATAAGTAACTTTTGACAACCGACAAGTACGTTGATATCTGCCTGTTGATATCTCATGATCTAGCCCAATAACCTACTTTTAACGCCATTGTATGTCCCTCTGAGTCAATCAACCCCCCCCCCTTCCTCCCGACAACTTTGCAGACGTGCACCACGAAACATATGCACACAAAATTAATTATTATCGATTCTGGCATCATACCCGGTAAATGTGCGTGCTTGTTCCCTATACCGGGTGTTTAGTTCCTCCGGTTATAGTATCCCAGGGACAGTATATCACGTAGATATCTATTCTTTATATAATTTAGGTCAAGTTTAGGTTGGCCAAAATATGTCAAAAACTGCTGATGTATGTATAAACTAAGTGCGTTTAAGAGGTCTCAGTGGTCGTAACCATTTTTAGCTTTCATTAATTTCCTTAAAAAGAAGAGTTCTTAATCATAACACAGAAAATGTTCAAACGTTAAAAGATAAAATACGAGGGTTGTTAGAAAAGTTCGCGGACAAAGTGAATTGCGGCAAAATTATTGCGTACTTTGTAGGATGGCGTACGAGAGAGAGAGAGAGAGAGAGAGAGAGAGAGAGAGAGAGAGAGAGAGAGAGAGAGAGAGAGAGAGAGTGTCAAGCTTGATATTGAAGTATATCTAAGGAAGACTATTTACCTTCGTCGTTTAGAAAATTCAACAATGGCTCGTAGAGATAGGGAGATATTATGGCTTATTTGTTGACCTCCAGTCCCCTTAAATTAGGTCCGTTAAATCGGTTAAGTGGTGGGTTGGTTGGTGTAGGGGTGGGGGTGGGGGGGGGGGGTTGCGATGAATTTTCTCACACAAAACTATTTACCCCACCCACGTAATATTTACGTATAGAAAATTGTTAATCAAAGAACCAACCATGAAACAATGTCTTACGTATGCAAAACGATAAAACTTTATTAGTCTTGGGAAAAAAAAGAATTTTCGTTTTATATTCTTTATAACCAGAACTTTTGAGTAAAGGGCACCAATGTTTTTTTGAAGAGTGCATTATCAATTATTTTACACATATCAAAAGTTTTAGGCATGATCGATGGGCATACACGAGAATGAATTTAGCTTTTTACTTTAAAAAAAATTCAAATGTGTAAACTTTGTAAAATGTGAAATATAAAAACGATACACGTGATAACGTTTCTGTCTTTAGTAGTTAGATTTTTTTATTATACCGTTAAATCCTGTTCTGCTAATGTAATAATGATATTGATAATATTGATGCATTTGTATTAATGCACTTCAGGAGAGAGAGAGAGAGAGAGAGAGAGAGAGAGAGAGAGAGAGAGAGAGAGAGAGAGAGAGAGAGAGAGAGAGAGAGAGGGGGGGTGTCTAGCTGAATATTGAAGTATTTCTAAGGAAGACTATTTTGACTATTTTACCTTCGTCGTTTAGAAAATTCAACAATGGCTCGTAAATATAGTTAATGAATTTTTGTTTGTTCGTATAATCTTCCTATATATACTGCATCAACATTAAGCAATTAGTAAGGAATGGCCATTCTATACTAACGAAGTTACAGGACTTTGTTGGGATTACATTTACGAAGTTCATTAAAGAGACTTTCTTTCATAAAATCACTTAGTCTTATGTACAGTTCCTAATCATATAGACTTTTAAAACTTCGCAGTGAAGGTCTATGTACATATAATTATAAGACGACAGATTCTTTACACCGTTTGTGACGGGACGTAAAATATACTTAAGTGTACTTAAAATTCACGTAAATCTCGAGTCAGAGAGTATGTACATATATATTTGTCTACATATACTTATATATGCTTGACGTACACCGTATTTTGAAAAAAATGAATTATGAAATAACACATTTTGTGGTCAGGTCATACCAAGCCCCCATGTCTTACCTATATACACCTGTGGCATGTTTAAAGCCTTGCTCGTCACGCACTAGACATAACAAATCATTGTACTGTGAAAAAAGACTAAGTATTTATTTGTAAAAGAAATGTTTAAAAGGATGGGAAAAAAAGTAGTTCCGGCCCGTCTCTAACCTGCTTATCAATGGGGTTGGAATGCACTTCAGCCGTAATGAGGGGCGCATATGAATGAAAGCTGGCTTTTTTTTTCTTTTTTGGTTACCTGTGACCTGATTTAGGGAATGAATGGGCCTCGTTGTTTTCTTATACTCGCTGTCTTTTCATAAACTGTTTGTATTGTGTCATGTGGACAAAAGTTGGGATAGTAAATGGTGAATCTTCACATAGTTTTATAGCCTCCGATCCTATCTATACATAATGTACGGGGATTGTTTCGTTCAGAGCTTGATGACTGACGAATGATAATTTCTCAGATCTAAGGATTTAGCTGTTTTGTCTATTTTTACAACAGTAGTACTGTAAAAGAAAGAAAAGAAAGTGCACACGGAAAAATTTATATCGAAAAACCATGCATGCGAGAAAATATAAAAGAATTCATGCAGGTCTAGGAGTAAATTAAAGTGAATTAAAAGTGAATGTTTGTAAAACAGAAAAGCGAATGAGCGAATGAATAAACTATCGGGCACACTATGAGAATTACAGAGAGAGAGAGAGAGAGAGAGAGAGAGAGAGAACCAATTTGCATTTTTTACTTCTCGTTTTCTGCTCGTTAAGTGAGTCATTCTACAATATGTTGTATCCGTGTGTTCTTTATGATTAACAGAGGAAAATGGCAGGCAAATTATCAGTATATGAAAAGTGATAGACCGCGGGTCATGCAGCGATATTTATGAATAAGCATGTGTGTGTATGTGTGTGCACATCTGTGCCTGTGTGAAGATGTTAGATCACATGTTCTTTATTGTGTGACTGAGTCACACACACACACACACAGAGAGAGAGAGAGAGAGAGAGAGAGAGAGAGAGAGAGAGAGAGAGAGAGAGAGCTCATCATTTCTGTGGTGCCTGAATCTGATATCGATGACATTAATTACACAAATCATCCCTCTGTACACAAATCATCCCTATGAATACAGATGGTGGCCCCCGTTGCCGATCTTTGAGGACAATGGACCGGCGGAATGCGGCTAGGCATCATTTGCTACATTCTCCAGGCGATATAATGCTCCGCACGCGTCCCGAGTCTATTCCATTATACTTACATACTTTTTATTCATCGCCAAGTGACTCCCACTACTCGGTTATTCTTATAATTGCATGCACATCACGCGCTTTCTTCTAATGCACATGCTTTCGCCACCACAACGATATTATATGCTAATTATTACATCTGTCTGTCTGTGTAACAAGGGGTCCGATAAAACAGGACAGCTATAACACCATTCATTATGATTGTCTGTAAATCCCTCTTACACTAGAACTTTGAGTAATATATAGGACACACTCTTGAATATAGGCTCATAATTATATTTCTGTAACGCAAGCATAATTTTCATTTAAATTTCATTGTGACCACCCTTACCCTTTAAGAAAAAATGTTTAATAATTTTTCATAGGACAACCTATTTTATATTATTACTTAATATAGGTATACCCTTGACCACCTCCCGTCCCCTGTATGCATTTACCTATACACAGACCGTTTAATTGCAGAACAAATTGAAGAGGACGTTTAGCTCGAAAGAAAACCCCATACTTTTTTATTTAATAAGACCTTCTGCCTGTCTGTCTATTTGTTCGTCCGTATGTCTCCTTCTCTGTTCCCCTTTTCTATGTGGCATACAAAGATCAGAAGATGCAAGAATAAAAGATAGGGGGAGGACAATAATTAGAAGCAATCATAAGTTTTGGCTGTACGTCAACTATTCCCAAACTACGCCACAGACGTCGACTTTTCCGGTTTGAGCCGGTCGTTGATGACATAATTGTTCTTCATTATGACGTCTACATTGATATTAGCCCGCCGACATGTTACATTCTCCATGTCTCCAGAATCAGATGAAACCTTTTACATGTATACCGTGAGCCAGGAAGCTGTCCAAGATTCTCCCCGCGCTTAATTAGCGACCCTCCTCGCAAGGGGGCGGTTCTGAATATGTTGATAAAGTGATGTTTCAAGTCGGTACTGATTTCCATGAAGTCACCGAATATACAGTCACGTGAGGAAATTAGTCCTTGGGAGAGATTTCGGTCATTTACTAACTACGAAGACAACTCCACCCTTGCCCTACCCTCTCCCTCGAGTAACGAAGTTAAGTTCGTTACGAGCTGCACTTTAAATTCATTGTATTCTGATCATAATCTTTTACAGTATTAGAAAAGAACGGTAACTCTAGTTAAACAAAAGAGAAATAACAAGATTGAAGGAATAATTCATCTTTTTAAAAGTATTACCAAATATTTTCCTTATCAAATGCAGATGTATATAATACATTGCATAACGAAATGCTGAAAATGTTTATTATTTCCTTAGAAAAAGCCAGATTATATATATAGCAAAAAAGAAAAAAAACAAGTCTACAATTAATCGAAATTCTGGTGGCGTGGTATGTAACCAACCACCTACCAACACACCTCTTTTTTTTCTTTTTTCTTTTTAATTTTTTAATTTTTATTTACAAATAAATCCACATACACACATATTTCAGACATATTTCATACATTTCAAGATTCTACATATTGTAATATCTTATTAATCTAAAGAAAATGGATTATCCGTATAGTGTGAAAACATGTGTTTTTCTTGCCAAAAAAATAAATAATAGCAGTAAATAAAAAAAGAAAAAGGGAGATAAAGAAGAAGATAAAAAAATACAATAGAAAAGGGGGACATGTATCAAAATATATGTTCACAAGTCAATAGTTAAACAAGAGAAAAGCTGTCAATGTGACAGCAAACCGGGTTTTCTTTTATGTGAACTGTATCCATAATCCTATCAACACGTATCCAGTGAAATGGAGTACCCTATATGCAACATTTTGCCAAAAAATGACTAAGTTCAAAAGCTAGTATTTCTTTCATAAATTATCGGAAATCAAAATCCTAGCAATATTCACACCTCTGATATATGTACAATTGATCTGCAAAAGAACAACTTCCTATCTTGAGAACTGTAGGAGGAGTTATCCGTACAATGAGGGTACCCTATATGCAATATTTTGCCAAAAAATGACTAAGTTCAAAAGCTGGTATTTTTTTCATAAATTATCAGAAATCTAAATCCTAGCAATATGCACACCTTTGATATATGAACAATTGATCTGCAAAAGAACAACTTCCTATCTTAAAAACTGTAGGAGGAGTTATCCGTACAATGAGGGTACCCTATATGCAATATTTTGCCAAAAAATGACTAAGTTCAAAAGCTGGTATTTTTTTCATAAATTATCAGAAATCTAAATCCTAGCAATATGCACACCTCTGATATATGTACAATTGATCTGCAAAAGAACAACTTCCTATCTTGAGAACTGTAGGAGGAGTTATCCGTACAATGAGGGTACCCTATATGCAATATTTTGCCAAAAAATGACTAAGTTCAAAAGCTGGTATTTTTTTCATAAATTATCAGAAATCTAAATCCTAGCAATATGCACACCTCTGATATAAGTACAATTGATCTGCAAAAGAACAACTTCCTATCTTAAAAACTGTAGGAGGAGTTATCCGTACAATGAGGGTACCCTATATGCAAAATTTTGCCAAAAAATGACTAAGTTCAAAAGCTGGTATTTTTTTCATAAATTATCAGAAATCTAAATCCTAGCAATATGCACACCTCTGATATATGTACAATTGATCTGCAAAAGAACAACTTCCTATCTTGAAAACTGTAGGAGGAGTTATCCGTACAATGAGGGTACCCTTTTGGCAGCCGCCCGCCCGCCATTTTCACCATTTTAATAACCGGATTTTTCCGTTGGAAAACCCGGTTAAAAAAGAATAATTTAAGCGATCACAGATGTCATAAAACTTATGATTTCTCATAACAGAGTTATAATTTCTCACAAATTGTTTGCCAGTGGTTTTCACAATCTGAGTATCTACAGTTTTTCAATAACATCTAAATCCTCTTTTTATCATAATTTGTTTAACTAATTAAAAACTAAGGTATGGGTTTTTGTTATATTTGGTTGCAAAATTATACCATTTAATAACCATTGATATTAAATTATACATTTTATAGATGCTTGGATTTAGAAATTTACCAAATAAAACAGATTTCCTATCAAAAACTATGGAAATATCATAATCATTTAAAAACCATTCCTTAATATCACACCATAGTTCTTATACATAAAAACATTCATAAAAAAGATGATCAATTGTTTCAATATTTGTCTTACAGAAGCTACACAAGAAAGCATATTGACGCAAGCGTCAAATGGGCCGCAAAAATATAATTGTTGTATGAATCATTGATTGTTTACATAAAAACACACCACAAAGAAGAAAATAAGAGTTGGTTGTACTAATTTTTATGGTAAATTTTAATATACTTTCAGCAACTTGTTTTGAAGTAAGTTTAAGAAATATTTTATTCAAAAATATACATATAAGTATATAAATGAATCTGGATTGAACAGCAAGCAATACTAGCCTATATTAGTTCTCTCCATCTGAGATTGAAGTTTAACATTTTACTATTATCATAAAGAATCGATTTCGTTACTGAAAGCATTTCTAACGGAAATTGTATGATCATTGCCATAGTATGAAGTAATAGAGAACACACTGCATGATTTGTACATTACTCTAATACAAAATTCAACAACTCATTTTTCTCTTGGAGATTATGAATTTCAAACGGTTAACCATTTTGGGTTTTTTGTTGTTGCATAGTATTGAATGAAAACTTAATGCATTAATTTAATATATGATTTCAAGGGACCTCATAATAAAATAAAAATGGATAAGTTCAAATTTTCCAGTCAATTCAAATTTTCATTTCTGTCATATTCTTGCGTAAATAAATGATATAAAATTAAAATAAATGTCATTTCATGATATTTTCTACCACATTTTACATGGAAATATAATAAATACACACGCAAAGTCATTTTATTTGACACGGCACATAGAAATTCAAATACATCATTTACATAAAATTTAATGACATTCAGGTCTTTAGTATTTCAGGTCTTTAGTATGTCCCGCATACCGATCCTGATGCATTGTTTTGAAAAGAATGAAAAACTCCGAAATTTTCCGAATAGATTATAGTCTCGATAAAAACGCGCCAAATACGACAATCTACTAAGTATGACCTACTTTTCATTTATGAGTAAAACAAAAAATATGTAATATTTTCTAAAAGGCATAAAACATATTTCTACCTGCAAATTTACTTTAAATTCATAAAAATAAGCATAGTATTAATTCTATTAAAAAAGAACTGTCCCGCAGAAACGCAGTAACAATATTTAAATGTGTATCAAATAACGGACCGCCTTCCGGCGGCCCGTAATAAGGGAGAATCAATTAATTTCAACTTGTGCAGATAATAATTTGTAGGTAAAATTCTATGTAAAATTTGATATTGAAGTCAGTTGAGTTTACTTTTTTGAACCGCTTTAAAACAGAGACAGTAGATTCTATTCCATTCTAAATCGGTGAAATTTTCTCCAAGATCTCTCCATCTAATTGATTATCGGTTCTTTTTTATTTTCGATTAAAATGTTATAAATGTCCTTACATCCTTTTGTATCCCTATAAAAAAGATAAATAGAGTTTGGAATTTTAGGTCCATGTTCTTTGCTCATATCTATATTACCTATGTGTTTTTATTGCTTTTTTTAAACCTGCATATTCAATAAAATTTATATTCACTTTCATGTTATTTAATATTTCTAAGCTAAGAAAATCCACATTACAGTCAAACAGATCACTAATTAGCGTAAACCCTACTCTAAAATAATTTTTTTTAAAAATACTGAGGAATTTCCTATCAGAATGTTTGGGTTGTCCCCTAAAATCTCATTATTAAATTGTTTTTCAGTTTGCTTTCTTGTTGATTTTATTACTTTTGCCCAGCTAAGTAACACTTCATCCAAAATAAATTTGGTATTTTTCTAATCATTTTAAAAGTAAAATCTAATCCTCTTTTCCATATAAATCTGATATTTCAGTTTCTATGGTTGTTTCTAAAAGTTTTACCCATTTTGCATTAGAATTAATTATAATCTTTTCATCCAGCTGGATCTTAGGGCAATGATAAATGCTGGGTAATCAATCATTTTTAGTCCTCCATATTTATTCATAATCTTGTATTATAGTGTTTTTCTTTATTTTATGCATGTTGCTTCCCCATAGAAAGTGGTATAAATCATTTTCCAATTTTTTTTTTATCAAGTTTGTATCTGGATTGGGTTAACAATATTAAGTGATTTAATTTTGGTATAATTAATGATTTTATTATATTAAGTCTCCCTATCGGTGTTAGCTTTCTATGTATCCATTGATTCATTATTTTATTGATTTCTGATAATTTAGGAGTATAGTTTAGCACGGACAAATCTTCAAGATTAATTGAAAATTTGATTCCGAGAAGGTCAATTGCTGTGTTGTTCCAGTCTAGCTTCCATCCACAGGGGCCAAGCCCGTTTTAACATTAATTTCAATGTAACCATAAATCTTTAATTATGGTTACGTTGAAATTAATGTTAAAACGGGCTTGGCCCCTGTGCTTCCATCGGGTATGGCGAAAAACATCTTTACAAAATTTTTTGCTACCTATCCATACCATTTTTATTTTTTGGAAATTAATTTTAAGACCAGATATATTTTCAAAGAAGTCTAATTCTCTTAGAATTAATGCCATCAAGTGTTTGGGGAGAACCATCAGAAATAAGAGATGTATCGTCTGCATATTGTGACAGCTTATATTCTACATCACCAATTTTATACCTTTTTTGTCTTTATTATTTTGAATTATTATTCCAAGAATTTCTGCAACGAGGAGAAAGAGATAGGGCGATATAGGATCAACACACCTCTTAATTTTCGTTAGCAGTTTTTCAAGTTTTCATTTCCATTCCACAAAGGTGTTGCTGATGAAACATTTCCATTTCAATATAAAAAGAGTATAAGAAGTATATTTTATATATAAATAATCCAAATTCCAAAGATTAAAATACCCCTTTTAGCTTAAATATAACTGAAATTATCGATCTTTTTTATCGTCATTTGGGCGTGACAGGAAGTGAAAATAGCTAACTAAGTCGCCATGTTGGATAGTAGAGGTTTGTTAGTTTTTCTTTTTCTAGTACTGTATATAGTCTTATCTTTGCAAAATTATTCGAAACCACTATAGACCATTATATAAATAGTGCCTGTTTGGGTAGGTATAATTGTTGAAATTGACACCCCGAGAAAACCAGACGCGAAGCGGAGGTATACTTTGGTTTTCGAGGTTATCGTTGTTATATATAATATTTAAGGAATGAATTTAATTTCTACCTATGTTATACAATATAACATAACTTGGGGCAGTTTACGCTTTATAAACCGCGAAGCGCGCGGTTTATAAAAAAGTGTAAACTGTTCCAAGTTATGTTATACTCGTATTACATAGGTAGAAATTAAATTTATTCCTTATAATTTAATTTTCTACTATCTAAATTAGATAATAAGGCCCATTAATTAGTTAAAATATGTTAATTTGTACAAAATTTAAACGTAACGTCAAGCGGATTAATACGTTTTGCACGCGCGTCTTACTGTGACGTAGGCAAGTTATGTTATACGATATATATGAATTTGTTTAGCCAATCAAATGAGGCGTTACAATCAGAATTATATATATATATATATATATATATATATATATATATATATATATATATATTATGTTATATACATATTCAGGTTTTTAAGGTGTCTCGACAAACCAGTGAATTATTTAATGGATCGATAAGAACAATTTAAAAAAATGTTTTTACAAAATTGAGAATGATAGTGGCTTTGATTTTTGTTGTTGCATTGTTAATAGAAACAAACAAAATATTATCTTTTTTTGGTTTCAGAACTGTAGTAAAGTTAACGCCATAAAGGTGTCTGACCATGGATCCTTTGCGTAATTGGGCCCAGGATGTGTTACGGTGTCATCTCTGTGAGACCCCGGTCCCCCCTCTCTACTGTGCCATTTGTCACATACATCTGTGTACAACATGCGGGGGTGAACATCTTTTAGATGAATCCCAAGAACACAGAGTGGTGCCATTTAAAAAGAGGGGGTCTACTCCAAAATGTTCAACACATTCTTCAAAGTTATGTGAACTACACTGTGAAACATGTGACATTCTTATTTGTTCACTTTGTGTTTCCTCTGGTGAACACGAAGGACACAAACTAGTTGATTCTAATTTGAAATGCCTCGAAACCAAAAATGTACTGCAACAAGAGCTAGAAGAATTAGAAAATTTCATTAATCCTGTATACCAAAAGATTGCATCCGGCATTACAGTTCAGAAAGCTGATCTTAAGAAAAACTCAGAAGAATTGATGACTGCTATTAACGAACATGGTAAAGACTTGCATAAAGAAATAGACAACATTATACAGAAACTGAAATCGGATCTTGATGAAATTGATTCCAAAAACTTGGCTCTCCTAAAAAAACAGGAAGATAAAATCACAAGTATCATTTCTGAAATCACCAAGGTCATTGCAAAACTGAAAATGTTAATGAATTCTGATGATGTCAGACTCATCTCAGCCTTCAAATTCAGGAATGCTGAATTCAGAAGATTGCCTCCTAAACTCACAGTGTCCTTACCAAGCTTTATCCCTCAGAATATCAACAAAAAACAGCTTGGTTCTCTGTCAGTAATAACAAGATCTGACCCATACAGTCCTACAAATATCGCAGAACGGTTCACAGAGCTGTACGATGATAAGTGGACAGGTGCCTTTGTAGATTTGTCTGAAAAATACAGCATGACAGAGGAAGTTGCAATAAAGAAATTGGTACAAATTACAGAGGATTCATATAAGTATTGCAAGGACTTTTCCAGCAAGAGGTACACAGACATAGTAGCAGATTTAACGCTATGGAAACGTGTAGAGCCAAACTCCATGCTGAAACCATCTATTCAGGAAATGGGTGCCCTCGTCTATGAGAGTTTTTATAGAGAACTGGTTTCAGATCATGAATGGAAGAAGAGTGTTGAACCGTTCATAAAAGAGTGCGTTCGAATCTGTTGGTTGATGGTGGATAGGGATCATCCCATTTACATGAAATCCTCGGAAAAAAGGGGTAGTGAATTCGATACCAATTTATATAAGCGTTTTACCAGATTTGGACAGAAGATGGATTATATTGTTCGGCCAGCTCTTTTCCTTCATGAAAACGGGCCTCTTCTTTGTAAAGGCATTGCGCAGCCAATGGCAGGAAAATAATAATAACAATTTAATTGAAGAAACATGCTTCGTATACGTAGTTGCTCCAAAACATTTCATTTTATTGTATCTATATAATTTACAGATCAATAAAGTTTTCATCTTTGGAAGTCCAAATACACGTGTTACGCATGTACAGTGTATTTGAACATAACCCTCTGTTTATTTATTATTAAATAGTAAATATTTTGATCTTTTATAAATAAGCTTTGAAAACCGCCAACCATAAACTATATTCTTTTGAAACTATCATGATTATCTTTACCAAATTTGGTCTTTTATAGCGTCTAATGGAGAAGAAAAACATGAATTATAATATTCATGACTCCCATCCGGGAACATTGAATTTTGGGTAAAATTTTCCATGTTTAAAAATTGTTTTCTTTATTACTGCGAACATTTAATTTATCCACTGGGCTCTGATGGATTAGACACGCAATAATTTTATAACGTCTTTTCTGAAAAGTCCGGTTCTTTACGTTAATATGTTCTCAAAAGTGGGATAACCAGATTCCTGAGAGTGGCTTGAACAGAAAAGCTCGCAGAAGTTAATGGTTAAGTAAATATATACTTGCAATATAATGTATACGTTTTAAACATTACATAATTAATAAAAAAAATTATAAACATTGTTGCATTAAAAATAAGAATAGACATCAAAATGTCAACGTAAGGAAAATTGAACTATGTGTACTACAAATAAAATATTTTCCATATATAGAAGCAAAACAAGATGCTAGATCAAAGTAATACTACCAGCGTATTTTTAATTCAAACGGAAATGCATGTGCAATGAGAATAAATTTATAGAATCATGTTCCACATCTTAGATGAGACTAATGCACACTAAGTATGGAAGAAAAAAAACCCACAAAAACCCACACACACAAATTTAAAGAACCAGGCAAAGAGCATTAAAATAATGCAGTGGTGTCGGAAGCAAATTGATAGTGTGTGTGGGGGGAGGGGTGGGGGTAGACTCATCAGAAATTTTGACAAGCAAAAAAAATGTCTTTGATTATGGTTATGTATAAGTTTGCAAAAAAAGGGGCAATTCCGATGCCTATACATGTAATGGAAAGGTTCTGATACACCTATTCGTTAATGATATTTCGAGGACGTATTTTAATTATTGTGGGTTGATGATCGACAGCCTATATATAAAAATATTCATGTTTCCAGTCACAGTGCTTCTTTTAAATTTACCAGCTGTCCAGATCTTACAGGTTAACCCAAGATATGTTGCGAAACAATGGCAAAATTTTTCTATCGCACATGCACAAAAGTAAACAGTTGGTGGCTGACAGTTGGCTATCGTGTATATAGCATATATGGTATATAGCATATATGGTATATAACATATATAGTATATAGCATATATAGTATAGAGCATATATAGTATAAAGCATATATAGTATATAGCATATATAGTATGTAGCATATATAGTATAAAGCATATATAGTATAAAGCATATATAGTATAAAACATATAAAGTATTTAGCATATAAAGTATATAGCATATATAGTATAAAGCATATATAGTATATAGCATATATAGTATGTAGCATATATAGTATATAGCATATATAGTATAAAGCATATATAGTATAAAGCATATAAAGTATGTAGCATATATAGTATATAGCATATATAGTATATAGCATATATAGTATAAAGCATATAAAGTATGTAGCATATATAGTATATAGCATATATAGTATAAAGCATATATAGTATAAAGCATATATAGTATAAAGCATAAATAGTATATAGCATATATGATATATAGCATATATAGTATAAAGCATATAAAGTATGTAGCATATATAGTATATAGCATATATAGTATATAGCATATATGGTATATAGCATATATAGTATATAGCATATATAGTATATAGCATATATAGTATATATCATATATAGTATATATCATATATAGTATATAGCATAAAAAAGCAAATAGATAGAATCTCTTTAGAAAAAATAAAAGTTGAAAACAGCTTTTTACTTTTTGTAAGATCGACCGATAGATGCATCCCTCATAGCGAGACTTGAGTGTCTACAACGTGTAACACTGAACACTGTTTTTTGCACTGAGTTACAGGAAAATAAATATATTGGAAAAAAAATAGTATTTATCTTTACAGAATGTTGATATTGCATTGAAAAATACCTTTATTTCAAGAAAGAGTAATGTCTTCATAATCTTGTATAAATTACATGTTCATTCCAAAATCGTAACAAAGTAAAATGGAAAATTATGTATAATTATATAGAATTTATGTCAGGATATTCATTAGATCAGAAAGATGCATATAATTATCATAGAAATATCAACTAAAGTCAACGGTATAATTGTACATTAAATGGTGAAGCTAAATAATTTTCCTGCATAAGATACTGAGTGCTTACGGGTAATTTTTTTTTTTATATTACACCTCAATATTAATTTTTATGATGGTCCGTTGTAATTAATAAGGATGCTAAAATATTTTTTCTGTGTTTTGATAGATACTGCTTTTATGTTCATATAATGAAGTAAAACTAAAATATCACATTTTGTGGTGATAAAAAATACATATAATTTGAGCTGTGCTTCTTGACACCCCTGTGGATCCGTCACTTCATAAGGTAATAACATCGGGATCGAACTACGCCGCATTCGTTCTTTCCCGGGTCTTTCCGTTGAGTTCATGACCTCACCTCGGTAAATTTCCCGCGAAAACGGTCACGTTGACTGGCTTTCATTGTTTTGGTAGGAGAAAACAGTAAAAAGACCTCAAAATGGCTGTAAGTATTCTTTTACAAACGTATACATGCTAAGATATATCTTTGAAGACGTATTTTGAGGTTGTCGACACTTAATCAATAATGTTTGTCTCAAAAACGTTGAACTTTTAGTCGATGTGCCAAAAAGTGTAGATTTCTGTCCTCGGAGCTTTAGAAAGACCCACATGTAAAGATTTCGATCTATATGAATACGTGTATAGGAAGCTCTCATGAGTATGGGTAAAAACATTTTCATAAACAAAGGTGTATATTTATTAAGATTTAACATTTAGCCCTTATTAGAACTTTCCAATGACTGAGCTTTAGAAGATAGGAGCAACTACAGAGGAATTTCTGTGTAATGTAGTGAGAAAAATCTCGTAAACGCGAATGTCGGATAAAGATACAGATACAGTCTCGCACTCTCTCTCTCTCTCTCAGTATTTCTTGTTGTATGGCGACTATGATTAGAATGTTTTATTTACACAAAATGCCACTTTTATTTTTTTCCTTAACAGGAAGACACATCCTCTGATCCTTTCTCTGCTGCCACCAGCCCCTCCCGAGGATCCCGGGGGCGAAGGACTGACCCCCTGACCTCCAGCCCAGGGAGGGACCTTCCACCGTTTGAGGATGACTCCGAGTTGATGGGAGAAAATGCAGGGGAGGAAGAGGAAGACGGAGAAGAACTCTTTGGGGATCAGTTAGAACAGTAAGGATTAGGAATGATAAAGTGTTCAAGCATTGAAGTGTTGCACATCAAAAAATAACCATGTCAGTGCAGATGCATCCTAAATTTTATTTCTGAATTTGAAAATTTATCATTAGATACTGAAAACTTAATGAAAGGGGGGCTCTGTTTGTTGATTGCTTTATGGACAATATTTCATGATACGGTTACAAAAATCGAACATTGGACTTGAATTTTACATTAGGAAGCTCTTTGTGAATTTTGTCCTTCCACAAGGGGGGGCTCTGCATGTTTGTTGATTGCTTTATAGACTTTTTAAAGTTTATTTTATAATACTGTTACGAAATTTGAACATTGGACTTGCTTTAATGTCATCAAGCATTGAGTTACTTTCGTTGTTTAACAGGGACTATCGTGCCATTCCAGCCCTTGACAGATATGATCAGGAAGGGCTGGATGAAGATGATTATTCTGAATTATCGGAGAATCAGAGACAGGCTGCGGAGAGAGAGATGAGACAAAGAGACAGAGAGGAAGGCGTTCTTACTGGCCGAATGAGGAGGGGGCTAATGTATGGTAGGTTACAATTTTCTTTTTTTTTTAATCAATTTTCAAATATATTGTACACTTTAAATGTTTTGATTCTTGGTTGTGATAATGCAGAGAAAACAAAACATCACTGTATAAAAGATGACATTTTTCTGTAAACATGAGACTGAAGTTACAAATTGAACAGTTTTTAAAAGACATTATATGATACTAATGTAACAATATAGTGTTTTAATTTGCAGAAGAGTCTGATGAAGAAGATGATGCAGCACCAAGAAAGCGAAGACGAGCGGAACGTGCAGCCGAAGGCGATGTAGAGGATGAGGAGGTATGTTCCTGGATTCTTTTAACTCTTTAATTAGTACACTGACAAATTCTGATAACTCTATATTTTGATATTATAGGACTGAGAAAGTTAGGAAAAGGCAGCTTTATTTGATAGTTAATAGTTCTGTGTATAAAAGAAGTACTACCTAAATTGTTAATATTTGTTCGAAATTTCCATAAGAGCATTCAAGGAATGGAACGTGGGTTACCTATATGTATCATTTTATTTTCCCAACAATATTTGTATGATCATTAACGAATAGCTGAAGCCTAAACATGCTAAGAAATTATCTAAGAGGTGATTTTGCACTATGTAAACTTAAAATATATATTCAATAAGTACCAATTTATGGAATTTGTGTGTTACTTAGTAAGTGATTTTTGTGTGTTGTAGATGATAGAGAGCATAGAAAACTTGGAGGACATGAAGGGACACTCGGTCAGGGAGTGGGTGTCCATGCTGGGACCCAAGACCGAGATCAAGAACCGCTTCAAGAACTTCCTGCGTACCTACGTGGACACAAAAGGACACAATGTGTACAGGGAGAAAATCAGACAGATGGTAGAAGGTAGGAACCCATTGTATAACTGTTCATTTATTTGCTTCTCCATTCATAGTGCTTTCTAATTTTTTGAAACATCAATTTGCATTCTTATTCAAAGGTTATTGGATTAATGCAATATATATTGTAAAAGGTCTCACGAAACCCTTTTTGATGAAGTTATTATTTTTCACAAGCTGCAGTGATTGGGAAGGACCTGCGCCACACGCCATAGTCGCATTTAAGAGTTGGCCCATAAATGGCGCATTAAATCAATTACTCTAAGTGCTAAAGTGCGCATTCAAATTTCTCATCGGTAATAAAACTTTTAGCGATTTCTGCTGGAAATTTACTCTGTACGACTTACCTAATTGTCTTTAAATACATTCATTTTGAAACATCAAATTTCATTGGTCTTGTTTGGAAAAACAACCAATAAAAACGTTTCCACTCATTTATGGACAGTCTGTTTAAAGGTTTGTTGTATTAATTTGATGTTTGTAGCCAACAAGGAGAGTCTGGTGATTGACTACAAAATGCTGGCCTCTGTAGATATAACCCATGATATTAATGTTGTACTGTATATTGATGTTTGTAGCTAATAGAGAGAGTCTGGTGATCGACTACAACATGCTTGCCTCCGTGGAGCAGGTCCTAGCCTACTTCCTGCCAGAGGCGCCTGCTGAAATGTTGCAGAACTTTGACGAGGTAATTCTCCCTCCATGGTGTGGGAATGGTTTCATTGACTTAATAATAAAACACTGTCTTTAAAATGAATTTTAATTTTATCACATGACAAATATTTATAGGATTATTAAGCTCTTGTTTTAATGGTTTTGTATCATTTGGTAATCGATAACTGCTAAATGAAAACTGATTTTGTGAATTTCATCAATAAGTGAATTAAGAGCATATCCTTGTACCTTGTGTATTTGGGTGAGTTTATCCATATCATCTATTACAGGCAGCAAAAGAGGTGGTGTTAAACATGTACCCTAAATATGAGAATATTGCCAAAGAAATTCACGTCAGAATAGCAGAGCTACCACTTATTGAAGAATTAAGATCATTAAGGTAACTTGTACTTAGTTTATAGTTTCAATTCATAAGAAATCATGATTAAAATGGTTAGGGAGTAAATTTTCCTTGTGAGACTTCATCTACACGTGTCTAAGTACTTTTTAATCCTTCAAGGTCCACAAAAGCAAAAATATAGCAAACATAAAGGAATGTAATGTAAGAAAGATATACACATGTATGTAGTTGGAGTGGCAATCACTTTACTTGCAGCTTCACCTGAACTTTAAAAAAAGTTTTCTTCCAAATTTTGACCCATTGAACTTATGAAAAAGAAACTAGATTGCAGATAATTTGAGGGATATTGGAAGTTTTTGACTGTAATTTTACAGACAGCTTCACCTGAACCAGCTGATCCGGACCAGCGGGGTGGTGACCAGTAGTACGGGGGTGCTGCCCCAGCTCAGTGTCATCAAATACGACTGTAACAAGTGTCACTACGTCCTTGGACCGTTCTACCAGTCCCAGAACCAGGAGGTCAAACCCGGGTCATGTCCCGAGTGTCAGTCCACAGGACCGTTTGAAGTCAACATGGAACAGGTGGGTACGAATGTTAGAGGATTATTATATTAGTGTGTGCTGGAAAGTAAGCTTCAGTTTTGTATAAAATGCAAGGGAAGGTTCATACTTGATGTGAGAGTTTGTACAAACTTCTTAACGGAAGATTTAGAGACTGTGAAAGAGTGAATATCATCATGATGATTGTTGAATCTTATACAGCAAAATACCGTATTTTGTTCACATATGAAATGACTTGGTACTTCTGCAGAAAACAATTCTGAAAAAAATGCTTTAAAGAAAATTATAGATGATAAATTGCTATGGATTCATGTATTTGTAATGCCCTTTTTCATGTGTTCAACAGACCGTGTACAAGAACTACCAAAGGATGACCATCCAGGAGAGTCCTGGCACGGTGCCAGCTGGTCGTTTACCCCGATCCAAAGACACCATCCTATTGGACGATCTGGTGGACATGTGTAAACCAGGAGATGAAGTGGTAAGGATATTATTGGTTTTATGTAATGGGTATAATACTTGGGATTTTTTTTCTCTCAATTCTTCATGCTTATTCTTTCAGAAGGACGTATAATATTTGTCAAGCTTTGGAAATTTCAATATTTGAGAATTAAAAAGTTACTTTTGCAAAATAGTAGATAGCATTGATTGTCAGTAAGGTTTCGAAAAGTGTTTCAAGTACAGGGTATTAATTTTGTTTGTTGAATATTTTGCATTACTTTATATTGGCTACAAAAGAACTTGAAAGCTTTGGAATATTTGACACTTGCAAATTTTCTATGCAGAAAATGGAAATAGCATTTCAATTTTGTAGTATAGATTTGATTGTTTAATTCTTTGTTTGGCTTTGTAGGAGCTGACTGGTATCTACCACAACAACTACGATGGTTCCCTGAACATGTCTAACGGATTCCCCGTGTTTGCCACAGTGATCCAGGCCAACTACATCACAAAGAAGGACGACAAGCTGGCGGTCGGTTCCCTCACAGACGAGGACATTAAGGCCATCGTACAGCTCTCTAAGGACGAGAGAATAGGAGAGAAGGCAAGTTTGCTAGGGACAGGGGGCAGAGTCTACTGACTAAGAGGATAGGAGAGAGGGTAAATCTGCTAGGGACAGGGGGCAGTCTACTGGCTAAGAGGATAGGAGAGAGGGTAAGTCTGCTAGGGACAGGGGGCAGAGTCTGCTGACTAAGAGGATAGGAGAGAGGGTAAGTCTGCTAGGGACAGGGGGCAGAGTCTGCTGACTAAGAGGATAGGAGAGAGGGTAAGTCTGCTAGGGACAGGGGGCAGAGTTTACTGGCTAAGAGGATAGAAGAGAGGGTAAGTCTGCTAGGGACAGGGGGCAGGGTCTACTGGCTAAGAGGATAGGAGAGAGGGTAAGTCTGCTAGGGACAGGGGGCAGAGTCTACTGACTAAGAGGATAGGAGAGAGGGTAAGTCTGCTAGGGACAGGGGGCAGAGTCTACTGACTAAGAGGATAGAAGAGAGGGTAAGTCTGCTAGGGACAGGGAGCAGAGTCTACTGGCTAAGAGGATAGGAGAGAGGGTAAGTCTGCTAGGGACAGGGGGCAGGGTCTACTGGCTAAGAGGATAGGAGAGAGGGTAAGTCTGCTAGGGACAGGGGGCAGTCTACTGACTAAGAGGATAGGAGAGAGGGTAAGTCTGCTAGGGACAGGGGGCAGAGTCTGCTGACTAAGAGGATAGGAGAGAGGGTAAGTCTGCTAGGGACAGGGGGCAGAGTCTACTGACTAAGAGGATAGGAGAGAGGGTAAGTCTGCTAGGGACAGGGGGCAGAGTCTGCTGACTAAGAGGATAGGAGAGAAGGCAAGTTTGCTAGGGACAGGGGGCAGAGTCTACTGACTAAGAGGATAGAAGAGAGGGTAAGTCTGCTAGGGACAGGGGGCAGTCTACTGGCTAAGAGGATAGGAGAGAGGGTAAGTCTGCTAGGGACAGGGGGCAGTCTACTGGCTAAGAGGATAGAAGAGAGGGTAAGTCTGCTAGGGACAGGGAGCAGAGTCTACTGGCTAAGAGGATAGGAGAGAGTTAGTCCACTAGGTTAGGGGATGGACTACTGACTAAGAGGATAGGAGAGAGGGTAAGTCATTAGGCTATCAGTCTGCGGTGCTAAATGATAGGAATGGGTCAGAGGGTAGGTCATCAAAGACAAGCAAAAGGATAAGCCTATTAGCTGTAGTTGGCTTTAAAGAAACAAAAAAGCAGAACTTTTATTGCCATTTATGATGTTTCCAATTTGTATCAATATCATTTAATATGAAATGTTGAATCATCCAATTTTATTGGCAATGATACTGTGGAATCATTAGATTTCGTGGTGGCTCAATTTTCGTGGAATTCGTGGGTACCTCTCATCCACGAAATAACATCCTCCACGAATTGATAAATTGAGGTAATAAAGTCATATCTTCTTTTGTTGATATATAAGAATACAAGAATTTACCTCCCCACGAACCTGTTAAATTTATGCCATCCCCGAAAATTGGCCCCCACGAAATTTAATGATTCCACAGTAATGGGTGGATTTTGTGTTAAATGTGGTTGAAGTTTGATGAACCAACAAAATCATGGCCTCTGTTGAGTTTTGGATGATCCGTATAAATAAACACTTACTATACAACTTGTCACTTCTTTCTCAGATATTTGCCAGCATGGCTCCTTCCATCTACGGCCACGAGGACATTAAGCGTGCGGTGGCCCTGGCAATATTTGGGGGTGAACCCAAGAACCCTGGTGGGAAGCACAAAGTTCGTGGCGACCTCAACGTGCTGATCTGTGGAGACCCAGGGACGGCGAAGTCTCAATTCCTGAAGTACGTGGAGAAGACTGGTCCCCGCGTGGTGTTCACCACTGGTCAGGGAGCCTCTGCCGTGGGTCTGACGGCTTACGTACAGAGGAACCCCGTGTCCAAAGAGTGGACGCTGGAGGCAGGTGCCCTGGTGCTGGCCGACAAAGGGATGTGTCTGATCGATGAGTTTGACAAGGTCAGTTTAAACATAGAATAGTGTGTGGAACTGAGTACTTAGTGATTTATGTTTGGCCCAATTTATGTAAAAATACAGCTTAGCACTAATTAAACATTTTCTGATCAAAGAATTTGACAAGGTTACAGGGTTGTCTTAAACAGTTGAAGTAGAAGGGAAAAAAGTAAGTAGAAGGGGGTTCTAGGGGTTAAGCTTATAGCTAGATTGTGCATAAAATGCAATAAGAGCCAGGTAATTATATCATTCCTGCCTTCTGGGTCTTGGAGACAACCCTGAGGTTAGGTGTGTAGCACAGAACTGATACTGATTACATATTAGTTTATGTATAATTAGCTTCATGGTTTGTACTTGACTTAATATGGCTTAGACATATTGTAAATGTATTATATTTGGCGTGTACGATATTTGGCGGAAATTAGTTTTGTAACAAGTTGGCGTGGATTTGAATTAGCATGTTCCTGAATGTGACTATACTTATACATATATGCGTGGCATTTAGCAATGTACTTGATTTAGCAGAAGCTGCATTCCGCCAAAAGCGCTAAATAGAATACACAGCCAAATGTAATATGTTTATAGTAGTTAATCAGTAGATCCCAAATGGGTCTAGAACTGAACTTGTGTACTTGTAAAATCATACCTGATATATCTATGTTAAATCCAATCGTCTTTATTGGTTTGCTGAGAGAATGAGAACTTCATCTAGTTTTATACTTTATCAGATGAATGATGCTGACAGGACCAGTATACACGAGGCCATGGAACAGCAGAGTATCTCCATCTCCAAGGCTGGTATAGTTACCTCCCTCCAGGCCCGCTGTTCTGTGTTAGCGGCAGCCAACCCTATAGGAGGAAGATACGACCCCTCACTCACCTTCTCCGAAAATGTAAGTAACAACCTTCAGAGTTGACCCTTAATTGTTTGATTTGATTTAATGTAATAATGCAAAAAAGAAGTGATGTAAATATTTCTTAATATGTGGGGGTAGTTTCTTCAGATTGTCAGTTTTTACCATTTTGTGGGGATGTAATTTCATAAAGTCTTAAATTCGAATAATGAAAGATTGTGTCTTATGATTCAATATGGATGGCATATAAGTTCATGAGGATTACCTATGAAATGATAGATGAAGCCACCCGATTTGAACTGATTTCTGTATTTTCAGTGACTTCTTTAGATATGATTGTGAACTGTAGTAATTTTCTGATGTTGTTATTCTGTAGGTGGATTTGACAGAACCTATCCTGTCCAGGTTTGACATCCTTTGTGTGGTGAGAGACACTGTGGACCCGGTACAGGTATCTGTCACTGTTTATAATCTACTACAACCTCTAAAATTATCATTAAACATCGATAGTTATTTGGGAAAATGGCGGCCGTCGATTTTCATCGTCTGTGCAATGTTCCGATCACAAAATTAAAGAAATTGCGCATGGATTATAAAATTATTATGAAACATCGATGGATTTGGAGGAAATGGCGGCCGTTAGTTCTGCCATTTTTTGGGTGCATGTAAACATAGGACCTGCTGTTATTTCGCCATTTTTTGGTCAACTTTGGGGGGTGCGTATTATACACGTGTGCGTATTATACACAAGACATTACGGTAATTTTTAGAGTTCATTGACCGTTTACTGTGTGCCAGGGCTCCTTTGATGATAGTCCAAAATTTTGAAATTCAAATATTTTCTCTTACATAAGGTCTTTACTATAATTCTTTGTTTTTAGATATCTACATGAACTAATGAAAAAAGCTTATGATTAAAGATGCTTGGAATGGATAAACTAATATTTTTTAACCTTACATATAAAAAAAAATGGTTAAGTTGAAATAGATATTGACTATTTAACATGAATTTAGTACATATTTGTTAGTAAATATAATGCATTAATGTTAAATGCTGTACATATTGTGCACATGTACATAAAATGACTTTGTAAAATGGATATTTCATAAATGTTGTATATTAATGCCTGTTCATTTGAATGTTCATTTGAAATAAAGAAAATTTATTTCCTGATATAGGATGAGAGACTGGCCCGTTTTGTGACAGGAAGTCATATCAAGCACCATCCCAATGTAGGAGAAACACAGAACAACGAAAGTCTGGTAGGAAACAGTGTGTTTCTATTTCTACGCCTTTTCAGTTAGATTGTATAATTTTCCTTTTACACCAAAAATTACTGCTGGACTGCTGTGGCTTGATAAAAATGTTATATTTTCACAACCATTCACTTAGAACTTTTTAATAGTTGGTTGACGTGAGTGTATTTTGACACATCTAATTGATGCATTATGCACAGTTCATCTGTTGTGTACATGTGTTTACTATTACACACCGCCCCTCTGTTGTGTACACATGTTTACCATTACACACTGCCCCTCTGTTTGCATACATATGTTCACTATTACACACTGTCCCTCTGTTTGCAGCATTCACTGAACACCACATCCACTGTAGAGCCCGTCCCCCAGGACCTGCTGAAGAAGTACATTGTGTACTGTAAGAACAAGGTCCACCCCAAGCTCCACCAGATGGACCAGGACCGAGTCGCCAAGATGTATGCCGAGCTCCGAAGGGAGTCAATGGTTAGTACTGGTGTCTGAATCACTTCTGCTTCCTATGGTGTAAAATACTAGTTAATACTTTTTTCATAAGAATTCAATGGATATTATTGTTAGATGTACATAAAAAAAAACTTTGTAGTGTCATGCTTTTGAAAATATATTGTAAGGTCTTTTGAATTCTTGTCTATTTTAGCAATAAGTTTTCCATCAAAATTAAATTTATACGTTTTGTTTAAAATCATATGCTTCATGAAAGTTCTTACAGATCATTGTTATCTTATAGTCAACAGGGAGTATACCTATCACTGTGAGACACATAGAGTCCATGATCAGGATGGCCGAGTCGCATGCCAAGATGCACCTGAGAGACTACGTCAATGAGGACGATGTCAACATGGCGATCCGCATCATGCTGGAGAGCTTCATCAGCACCCAGAAGTTCAGCGTCACACGGTCAATGAGGAAGGTGCGCACAACTCACCTGTTCATTCAGTTAAAACTGATCTATTAAAATATTTAGAAGTTATTAATGGGTAAAAAATAAAATAATATGATATGTACATTACAATATGAAAGATTAACTGAGGGTTTGTGTCATGCATAAAATTGCACAATTTTATGCATGACACAAACCTTCATCTCATCAAAAGAAAGAAAATGCTTATTGTCTACAAGTTTAATTTTCACTGTATTGTAATGAATGAACAATGCCAAAAGCTGCATTTTTTTCTTTTTAGACTTTTGGCCGATACCTCGCCTTCAGAAAAGATAACAATGAATTACTGCTGTTTATTTTAAAACAACTGGCCCAGGATCAGATGACGTTCCAGAGAAATCGATACGGACTGGAGCAGGAGCAGATCGAGATCTCGGAGAAAGACCTCGCTGATAAGGTATAACTATTCGCCTTTAAATGTTCTAGTGTAAATGATACACAGACAGATGTTCCTAGATGATATACAGCTGATAAGGTAAATCATTCGCCTTTAAATGTTCTAGTGTAAATGTACATTGTTAGTAGGAGTATGTCCAAAGAATCTTAACTTTACCTTGACTTAAATAGTTAATACAATACAAACTAGCAAGGATGTGTCTTCCTAACTTGTAATATTCATTTTGAATACGTCTCCCAGATTATTTAGCATCTTTATTAGAAAGCAGTTTAGCTTTGAATATATCTTTTGGATAAGATATCTTGATTGTGAAGCTGAAGATCTTCCTAAGATCCCAGGAATAAATAGTTATTTGTTTTAAAAATGAAACGATTGTTCTAAAGTGGTTTGCAAGGAAAGAAGACTTTTTGTGTCTTTGAAGAAAACAGGAACAATAGACTTTATTTGGTAAAAAAAAATGATAGAAAAAAATACGATTGAGTTGTTTTCTATTTTAATAAATGATATCTGATTGACAGGCAAGACAGATCAACATCTCCAACCTGACGTCCTTCTACGACAGCGATATCTTCAAGGCCAACCACTTCAGTCACGACTCAAAGCGCAAAGTGATCGTACAGTGTGTTTAATGTGTTCATATTAACTAATTGTAAAACCTAGTGAATTGATGAGACCTACCAACGTCAGATACCAGCAACAAGTGGGGAAATGGGCCAGGTCTGTTAGATGTTGTTCATGTACATTTACCATCATCAGCTACAAGCAGTTTATGCATTGAGTAAACTGATCAAATTCTACATACCTTGGTGACCTCGATGAATTCGTTTAATGTTACAACTGCAATAGAAAATTCTATATGATGGACACCTATGCCTCCACATTAAATCTTAAAGATGAATTAACTTCTTTCTTGTAAAGGAATGTGGGAAATTAACTATCATGGCTGTGCAATAGTTTGAGTCGTGTTTTCACAAAGTGCTCTTGTACTATGGGACTTAACTTACTCTGCTGTAAAATGTTTTGTAATATTGTAAACATCATGGATTAAGATTATTTTTGGTCATATACCATAAATATATTTGTTATATTTTTTGTACATTATGAATGAGATGAAGGAATAAAGATAACAAGTGACACAAGTTGTTGTATTGAATCCAAACAAACGCCATTAACAAAACAGGGGGCGTGACTAAATCACTTTTAGAGTGTTTTGCTCTTTTTTTTTTTTTTTTTTTTTTTTTTTTTTTTTTTCAAATTTTTATAGTATATAGACAGACAGACAGAACACCCCTTTCTCACAGACTCTCACACACAGCAAGTTGGTACAGTGAATTTGTATACACCTATATATATTTAAAAATACATACAGTACAAATTATCCAAAGAAAAAGAAGAAGATTAATATCTACATCATCATTGATGTGTTAATTAAATATTTATACTGGAAAGAGACAACTCCATGGTGACCATCTCTTAGTAAAGTCTTCAGTAGTAAATAGTTTCCTTTCAGTATTGTAATAGGTTTGTAAATAGGACATTAACATTTCAAAACATATCTTTATATCTTTTCTCGACCTTTGAAAAATAAATTTTTTTACCAATATAATAATCAAATTAACTACATGATCCATATCTGGATCACCTAATAGTACACTCTGGATATCAAATGTTATTCTCTTGCCAGATCTATTAAAAATATAGTCTGACAATTTTGTCCAGAGATTCAAAATTAGTGGGCATTGGTAGAATAAGTGCTTAAAAGTTTCAGGTTCCAACATACACATTGCACATAAGTTATTGTTTTTTATCTTAGAAAGATACAAAAATTTATTTATACCTAAAATTCTATGAATTATTCTGTAATTAAACCATACCAGTTCTGTATCTTTTGTGTTTTGCTCTTAGCTAAGAAGAGATGAATGAAATTAAACCGTAAATCGTGAGATAAAATAAAATTGCTGTGTCATGGTCCGCATTGTCTTAATATAAATATGTTATCTTGTTCAGAGTTTACTCTTTAAAAGTAGGAAATACATGATGAAAAATGATAACCCATTAAGCATTATAACTAAAATCTACAGTCTTTATTTTTACCCCCCCCCCCCCCCCCACACACACACAGTGTGATGAACATTTTTATGGGCCTTGTCTCAATTCTAAGAAAATTGGTTACAAATGGTGAACTTGTATTTAAAAGTACAAAAGTCAACAAAATTGACATGTGAGACCATGTACGTGTGCATGAGTAGGACGTATCTGGTGAAACAGCGATTGCATAATGTATATCTGAGCACGTAATGTTTGCACTGTTTGAACGAGAAACATTCATAGAAATCAAAATTATAATAAATCATGGATAGACCAGAAAGGGCATCCCAGGTGAAGTTAAATTTTGAGGGTCACTGCAGGGGTATTACCTCCCTATAGACTGTTGTATTAAACAAATTTGGTTTCTAAGTAAAAAAAAAATAAAAAAACAAAACAACAACAACCCCCCCCCCCCCCCCCCCGATAAAAAAGGAAAAGATTGGCAACTAGTTTGAAAACTTCCAATAATAATGTGCTCCCGTTGATACATATATTGTCAAGTAACTAAAAGATGCCACATAAAAGATAATTTCAATAGCAGCATGAAGTTTGCACTACCATTCGAGAAAAGATAAGGACATGAAAATTCTATAATTTCAGATTTAATGTAAGTAAGGGATTAAGAGGGCTGGACGGTAGTGGCCATTTTTATGCTACATTTACCTTCTTTAGATGAAGAGCTCTTTTTAAAGATTGAGTGAAATGCTCAAATACATTAAAGCTAAAATATTTTGGATTTTTTCTTTACTTAATGATATCTTTTCGGGAAAAAATATCATGGGTTAAAGTTTAAGGCAGATCTGACAGTTAATTTGCTGACCTGTCAGCCTCCTTAAAATATTATTTCTGTGTAAATCTTGATAAAAGTTTTTCAATAATTCGATTCATTGCCCAAGTCCAGTAAGTCGGGTACACATCAATTACATGTACATGTATTTAAAATTAAATAGGTTATTTTATTGATGAAGATTTTTACATACCAAAAAAAAAGAATATAATAAAAAGTATTATGTCTAAAAAAAAAAAGTAACTGTTGTTTAACTTCCCATGTGTATATTTTTATCGATTTTGTCAGTTAATGGTATTTTTGCATGACAACAACTAAATCGCCACACGCGATGAATATTGAGGGAAAAATAATCTGTTGACCCAGCGCGCAGTCCGTGAAAACCTCATCATCAGATTTGTAAAGGTAACTTTTATGAAACATTTATGTTTCTAAGACTCTTAAAAATATGCAAAATCTTTAAAATAAAAAAAAATTATATATTTATTTTACTATATATTTTACTTTCGCACAGAGAAATAAGTGCCTTTGTTGTGTTTCTAATTTTGATACATTGGACCATTTTATTTACATACGTGTATAGAATGTACATCTTAATTATATTGCCGTAAAATGTACTGTCAAACAATTAACACAATTTAAAGGGGCATGGTCACGAATTTGGTCAAATTCTATGTTTCATGTTTTTATTATTTACAATGCTTAAGGAATGCATTTCTAATGATCAAATGAAACTTGAGAGTCATTCGTAGAGTTATAAGCAAGATACAAGGCTTACAATTCTTGGTCATGTAAACAAGGCTCGTGCCCTGTTTTTGTTTACATACGTTCAATATACCAGTAAAAAACCTTTTTCCAGCTTATTTGAATATCTTTTTATTTATTTTAAGCATAGATAAACAGTTCCTAACGTTTAACAAATTCGTTTTAGGTTTAAAACTGAAATTTTTACTTCAACGTTCAAAATGTAAACAAACGCTTTGTTTACATAGCGAAGAATTTCAAGCTCTGTAACTCACTTATAACTCAACAAATGACACTCACATTTCGGCTGCCTGTTAAAAATGTCTTTCTGAAGCATTGTAAATATTTAAATCGGAAAAATAATTTTTGACCAAATTCGTGACCATGCCGCTTTAAATAAATACTATCTGCATGCAATTATAAATTATGTTAACTTTACTTGATACTTTTAAATTCTTTATGTTTGATTTTATAGTTAAAAATTTTTCGTAAGAAAACGGACCCGTCGTTATGAACAAAATGGTGCAAGTTTAACGATTTAATTTTTAGTTCACCTGAGTCACTCAGGTAACCTATTGAAATTGGTCTTCGTCCGTCGTCGTGCGTCGTTCATCGGGAGTCATACGTCGTCCGTTCACAATGTTATAATTTTAACTACTTCTTGAAGACTACGAGGCCAATTGTTACCATTTTTAGCGTGACGCATTTCTAGGATAAGAGGAAGCTAAATTCATGGGCTTGGTTAAATAAACAATAAAAGCCAAATTTTCAAAAATCTTCATCTCTACTCCCTAACAATTTGGAAATAAATAAGTGCATGGTTATAATGTCCATGTAGCCTTCTACCAAAATTGTGAAATCCATGCTCACCCCACAGTCAGGGGTTCATACTAGCCATATACTAGTAGTGAAAATGTATTAAATCTTAGTAAATATCCTTTTCTACTCCCATGTACATATTTGAGAAAAATCAAATGCACGAGAAGTCCTATTTAATCTGTGAAGTTCATGGCCCCAGTGTCGGGAAGCTTAAATGCAAACATTAGACTCTGAATCTAAGGGCTATGGTACGCAGGTGATTATAAAGGTCTGCGTGCCTCTTGTTTTTATAGCTACATGTACAAATAACCTCTAAAATAAGTCAGAATTTGCACCCCCCCCCCCCAAAAAAAAAAAAAAAAAAAAAAAAAAAAAAAAACAACACCACACCCCAAAACCGCTTTTCGACAATAAACAATTTATATGCATCAACTCAAATTTAAAAAAAAAAGAAGGAAAAAAGTCCCCAATCTGTAATACACAAAACGGTTACGAAGGGTGATACCCTTTTTTTCTTTGAATCGCCAACAGGATGAAGAGTCTTACGGCGGCGCTCGTCGTTCTCTTTGCGCTAAGTCTGGAACCATCAGGAGTTAGAGGAACGTGCCGGGACCACTGTGACAGATACGATACGGGGGAGGGCACCAAACCATGCACTACGAAACTGACTCGGCAGGGGATGAATTACAAATCGTGTGGATTTCTCTGGGGAAGTCGCTGCGAAAAGGGATCGTACGTATGCAAATACAGCTTAGACACAGCGGGTCCTGGTCAAAATGTGACAGAAATCATTCCTTAATATGACGACTTTGTCAAAAGAACCAGTTCAATTTCTGTTTACTTACATGCAATTTGATTTGCTCCCCCCCCCCCCCCCACACACACACACACAAAAATAATCAAATAAAATTGAAATAACATTAAAATATTATTTTCCTTCAAATGAAGATTTACGGTTTGCCCTGCATGACACAATTAGATTCAAATTCCTGAAAATAATGGTGTTACTTAAAATTTGAAAAATTTGAATGTACAAAGAACAGTTAAGGTACTAATAACGTGAATTAAAACAATTTCAATTTTAAAAAAAAATTGAATGTGAATACCTGAAATATTTTTTTTATTTTGTTTAGATACATGTACTATTCTCAAGGATATAAGTGTTGCAGACAAACATGCAAAGGTATGGGTCACAACTATTCTAATGCAGTCATTGTATGCACAGTCATTTAGATATGGCCATTGACGATCTAGATTATTTTGTTTTATTGAAAGGTCGGGTAGTCGTTTTTCCCAGAGGTAATTTGAACGATATGAATAATAATTACAAAGTACCATTTAAATGAAAATTACTATCGGATGATTATTGACAATCATCCAAACCGGCTGCATGGAACCGTGATTCTCATCAGTCGGAATTCCTTGAAGTTTTAACACACTCAACAATTAAGATAACTCGAATTGTTGACCTTGCGAATACCCGAGCTGTCAAAGAAAGTGAAATCCATAGATCTATACCAATCGCAACTTCTCGGGCCTTTCCGGCAAGCTCGGAGCTTGCCGGAAAGGCCCGAGCAGTTGCGATTGAGATCTACATGTATACACAACTTTCAATTGAGTTCTAATTTATTCGTTCAGTTAACGGTGGCTGGGACAGTTGGAGCAGCTGGTCAGTGTACTCGCACTGTTCCCGCACGTGCGGAAAAGGGTACCAGACACTGGTCAGATCAAGGTCCTGTAGGCGACCATCCCCAAAGAACGGGGGGCGGGACTGCTATGGACAAAACACAGAGAGAAGTACACACAAGAGCTGTTTTATCAGACCTTGCAAAGGTGTGCATACCATTTCTTTACTTCCTGTTTAGTTTGAACTAATAAATTTTATACTCTTAACTTATTCTTTTATTTTATTTTCAAATAAATAATATTTTTGATTTGGTTTCCTGGTCCGCAGTTGACGGCCACTGGTCGGCGTGGAACAGTTGGTCCTATGCAGGCTCCTGTTCAGTTTCTTGTGGCAAAGGAATGAGAACGCAAACTCAAACACGCACGTGCAATAACCCAAGTCCGAGTTATGGCGGGAAAACGTGTAGCGGAGGGAACACAAAAAGTCGTGATGTCACATGTATTCGAAGCCCCTGCTCTAGTAAGTTTAAATTTAGCCAATGATTAGATTATGTCTCTAAAGAGTAATGAGTAATTAATTTGTTTTCAATGAATTAATTTGTCTATAACATTTTGTAAAGGGGACGGAATGTGGTCCTCTTGGAGTAAGTGGGCCAAAGACGGCAAGTGTTCCGTGACCTGTGGAGAGGGAATCAGGAAGCACGCGAGAACACGAAGTTGCAACAACCCAGTTCCCAATAATGGAGGAAAATATTGTGTGGGAAGCCGAAAAGAAATCACCTTGAAACAGTGCACAGAGAGGGTGTGTCCTTTAGAAGGTGCGTTTTATTAACCGGGTTTTCCAACGGAAAAATCCGGTTATTAAAATGGTGAAAATGGCGGGCGGGCGGCTGCCAAAAGGGTACCCTCATTGTACGGATAACTCCTCCTACAGTTTTCAAGATAGGAAGTTGTTCTTTTGCAAATCAATTGTACATATATCAGAGGTGTGCATATTGCAAGGATTTTGATTTCTGATAATATATCGAAAAAATACCAGGTTTTGAACTTAGTCATTTTTTGGCAAAATTTTGCATATAGGGTACCCTCATTGTACGGCTAACTCCTCCTACAGTTTTTAAGAAAGGAAGTTGTTCTTTTCCTGATCAATTGTACATATATCAGAGGTGTGCATATTGCTAGGATTTTGATTTCTGATAAATTATGAAAAAAATACCAGGTTTTGAACTTCGTCATTTTTTGGCAAAATATTACATATAGGGTACCCTCATTGTACGGATAACTCCTCCTACAATTCTCAAGATAGGAAGTTGTTCTTTTGCAAATCAATTGTACATATATCAGAGGTGTGCATATTGCTAGGATTTTGATTTCTGATAATTTATGAAAGAAATACCAGCTTTTGAACTTCGTCATTTTTGGCAAAATATTGCATATAGGGTACCCTCATTGTACGGATAACTCCTCCTACAGTTTTCAAGATAGGAAGTTGTTCTTTTGCAGATCAATTGTACATATATCAGAGGTGTGCATATTGCTAGGGTTTTGATTTCTGATAATTTATGAAAAAAACCCCAGCTTTTGAACTTGGTCATTCTTTTGCAAAATGTTGCATATAGGGTACTCCATTTCACTGGATACGTATTGACATGGATTGTGGATACGGTTCACATAAAAGAAAACCCGGTTTGCTGTCACATTGACAGCTTTTCTCTTGTTTTTTAACTGCAATCATTTCAGTTACTAAGATCATAATCTAATATGAAACGCCATTAAAAATCTCATATATGCGAGTTTTAAAGCTATATTTTTTCAATACAGACCCCCTTCAATGCAAACAAAAGACTTGCAGCATGTATGGGAATTGCAAGTGTGCGTTCGGTTTCTATGGAGATGGATTCACTTGTAAAGGTACATATATGTGTTACAAACATATGCCACGAGAGAGAGAGAGAGAGAGAGAGAGAGAGAGAGAGAGAGAGAGAGAGAGAGAGAGAGAGAGAGAGAGAGCTATATTGATACAGTTCTTTCATGCTTGTAGGAAGTCGCGGAAAGAAATTTTTACTTCTCTTCATGGAAACAATTTCGGATTTGCAATCTGAAGTTACAAGCAATCGATCCACAGAAATCCACGTGGCAGCCCTAGATCCTAGTAACATAAAACTGCAATCTTCTTCTGAAAACTTGCGCTCCCTCCCATTCAGGGGAGGAAAGTCCGTGTCTACGGGAGCTTCGACTCTAAAAATTCCAAATTCGTTCAGAACGACCGATTTCAAGACCGAGAAGAAGGCCATATTGCTTGAATCGACCAACCCGGTGTCTGTCTTCTCTCTAAACCACGACGGTTATTCCTCTGACAGTACTCTGATATTGCCAGTGGAAAGATTGGGAACAAAGTATATCGTTGGGTCCACTGATCCATATTCGTCTCGAGATAAAGCACACAAGAGCCAAGTCGCGGTGGCTGCTTTGCAAGATAACACAGTCGTAACAATTAAACTGAAAATGAAATCAAATACTTCCCTGTATTACCGTAACAAGCGGTATTTCTCGGGCGACAAAATGACCGTTAACTTGAACATGTTCGGAAGTTTTCAGTTGTCCCACCAAACCGATCTTACTGGGACATTAGTGGACGCCAATCGGCCCGTGGCAGTGTTCGCCGGAAATCGCTGCAACAAACTGCAACGGTTCGGATACTGCAGCCACTTGATTGAGCAGCTTCCCCCGATCACTGACCTGGATTCAAAGTTTATTGTACCCCCAAGTCTGGAGACGAGCGGCACAAGGGTAAGAATTGTGTCCCCACGAAAAACTCGCGTGTTGTTTTATCTAAATAGCGGAAAAAGAGAGAAGGTCATGCAACCAGGCATGTCACATGACGCAGAATTTCATGGCGACCATTCTGTTTACATACAAGCGGATGGCCCAATCATGGTCCTGAGTTTTGCAGTTCGAATGGGTCGAGGGGGCCAAGGGGATCCCTACATGTCTATTGTACCGGGGCTCAATCAGTACCTCAGTCAATACTATATACTGGTCCCAACCGGATACACGAAGAACTTTCTGTCTGTCATCCTAAAAGCCGAAGCCAAGTCAAAACTGCTTATCGACGGAAAACCAATTTCTGGAAAAAGCATCATTTCAGAGATAAAGGTTACAGCGTGGCGGGAGGGTCACGTGGTACTTGTTCTACAGGTCAGTCCCGGGGGTCACCGACTGGAGACGACGGACGGGTCCAGATTTGGGCTGATGGTGCACGGGCAATCTGACGGGGATAACTACGGATACGCCGCCAACATTGTCAAACTCTCGTAAAACTGCACGAGACTTCGCGATATCTTTTTCTTCATAAGTATTCTACAATGATATAATAAAATGAGAATAGCTGTCTTTTTCACTTTTCGCCAAATTTTTATTTATCATTCAATGTCGAGATTTCGTGTTGATTCAAGATACAAGCAATCTGTATCATTTTAAAAAAAAACTAAACTTTTATGCTGTTTTGTTTTTTATACAAACAATAATTTTATCTTTTTCAAGAATGGACTAGACAACACATTTTTTTTCTTGTAAATTAATCCGTTTTGTTGTAATTTTGGTTTTGCAAACTGAAAAGTATTAAACCATATTTTCCCGAAAATTTAGAAATGCGAATCATATCTGTGTGGGCGTTAAAGGCCAATGGCATTGTGTTTTATTGTTTGTCATCCGAGCGCGTGTCACATTGTGACAGATGTTTCAACTTCCCGCGTCCCATTTCACTAATGATTCTGATGCATGCAAGCATCACAGAATTTGACACCAATTGGGTATCACGTGACCATTACCGAGAAATCCCAGCATCCACTGCGGTTGTAGCCTGCAAGGGCAGAGTCAACACAGCAGATAAGTATAACATTTTATCAGATTCATCAAAATACTTGATATTAAAAAATATATTCATAATTGAACCTTTTGAACACATTAATATTCAATTTATGAGACAGAATCTAACTATTTCTTTCCTAGATATATTGATGATATTTCTTGAATAGACAAGTACTCTGTCTCGTTAAATGCAACCAACCTTTCTGAAGATGTTTTAATTTTACTTCAAGATATATAATTTTACACCGATTCTATAATGGAGATTTACTTTACTACATCCCATAATATTAACAATAATGAACCATAAAGCTCTATCAATATGATGGATGTTAAAATAATAACTGCAAGAATGATTACAGAAAAGTTACAAGATTTTCCTTGATATATCAATAATAAGTAATATCATTTTGTCATATACTAGTAGGTGTTGCAATCTGAAAAAAATTACGGACTATGCATCAAGGTATTTAAAAAATGACATGAGTAATAAACTCTTACAAAGATGCATGACACTTGTGTATCTTAACTCTTGTTAGACAATTAACATAATGTTTTATTTTTTAAAAAGTCAGGTTAAATTTTAAGCTGGAAAGCAGTGCCAGTTTTGCTATCGGAATTCTCCGTCCTTCTGATGTCAATATCTCTAGAGAAAAAAAAGTTAAGAACCATATTTTAATACTTTCTTCCTTTATATTGTTTAGAACGATGCGGACGCACATCTCGTTGCTTTTACTGGTCTTTGCTCTTTGTGAGTTGACAAATCTAGCAACCGGAAACTGTCTCAATTATTGCGATAACAAGAACACCGGATACGGAACTAGGCCCTGTACTAAAACACTAACTGAGACGGGATATTTCACGCGCAAATGTGGATTTATGTGGGGAAAACGATGTGTCACAGGATAGTCAGTACATTAATATGTTCTCATTAGTATGCAGTATTGAAAAATTAACTCTTTTTGCACGTTCTCGAATCATTTAATCAGTATATTATGTTCTCATCATGCATGATGAAAAAATAAACTTTTTGGTTCCTTCTCAATTAAATCAGTATCTTATTTTTTTTCAAATCACAATTTGGCTGTTTTATGTTGTGTGTATTAAAAAATGCACAATATTTTAGACTATTCTTTATCAACATTTCATGTTTGCAGTTTTACAAAGTATAAGTCTGGATACGGCTGTTGTCAAAGAACATGCCCCGGTAAGAATTGTTTTTTTTATAAGGGGTTTGATAATCATGGATAATTGAGATTCTTAAAATCTCTGGTAAAGAAAAGATTTTCAAAAATTCGAACAAATATTAAAACTATATAGAACTTATTGGCTTGCATTACAATTTTAAATTTTTTGGTTTTTTTTTTTAAAAAGATTTTGACGGATTCTGTTGACCACACACACCTCTTTTTGTCCTGCTTTATCATTATGTAATGTGTATATGCGGTATTATTTGGTTAAGTTATTACTTTTATCGTTATCTTTTATTTTCAAACAAACAGAACTCATTTAACTTTCCAATTCTTGAAGAGGTCCGAGTTTGCTCTGCTCCTGTTTTTGTGTTTTTTCCTTTGGACTTTTCATTTACAATTATCTTCTTGATTATCCAAATTACTTATTTGTCATCTTTTTGGATTTCATCAAAAAAAATTATATATATATATATATATATATATATATATATATATATATATATATATATATATATATATATATATATATATATATATATATATATAATGCTTCAGTAAGACATTTTTAATAGGCAACCAAAAATTGATTGTCATTTGTTGAGTTATAAGCGAGTTACAGAGCTTACAATTCTTCACTATGTAAACAAAGCTTTTGTTTACTTTTTTGAATGTTGAAGTGAAAATTCCAGTTTTAGACCTCAAATGAATGTGTTAATCGTTAGTAACTGTTTATTTATGCTTAAAATGAATAAGAAGATAGACAAATCAGCTTGATAAAGATTTTTTACTGGTATATTGAACCTATGTACATTGTAAACAAAAACAGGGCATGAGTCTTGTTTACATGACGAAGACTTGTGAGCTCTGTATCTTGCTTAAAACTCATCGACTGGCACCCAAATTTCATTTGATCATTAGAAATGCATTCCTAAAGCATTGTCAATTATAAAAACAGAAAAATAAAGTTTGACCAATATCGTGACCATGCCCCTTTAAAATATCGAAATTAATTTAATTTCATTTATTTTTAATGGCACGAAATATTGGCAGAGTAGTAAACCTTCTACATTAATTTATAAATCATGAACAGTCTAGTAGGCCTATATATGAATAAGTAATGTATGCATAAAACGGGGAAGTTGATTTGGGGGAGGGGGTATAATATTATTTTTTGATCTGAAAATCTGTCATGGAACAATGGTAAAAATAATAGCGAAATAGCGAAATTTGACTTAAAGGTCAAAATTAAAAGATACGACGCACTATATACCCACTCACATGTTTGAAATAAAATGAAAAAGTTCCTTTTTTCCAGTCAGCTGCGAAACTCAGCCATGTAGTTGTGTTTTTATTTTAGTTTTAAAGAATAGGCTAAAAGAGAAATTAAGAAAATATTCGGACAAAGTATGTACAAAATATGAACAAAAAAAACCCCCACCCCAGAATGAATTGTATTAAGCATTATATCATGTTATTGTGTAATATAATAGTGTTGATTCCCGCGCTTACGCGGGGTATCATCTATAGTGTAATTGAAATGAACTTGAATTCGTTTGGACCTCTTTTTTGATCCCAGTGGACGCTGGATGGGGGAGCTGGAGCAGCTGGTCTCGGTACTCGTCTTGCTCTGTAACCTGTGGGGTGGGATTAGAGCGATACAAGAGGAAACGTTATTGCAATAACCCAGTAGCCAAAAATGGCGGGAGATCCTGTTCCGGTCAGCGTTATAGTGAAGAATACAGAAACTGCTACAGATCTAAGTGTCCAAGTAAGTCCTTCCAAACTGTACACTCTAAAGTAGTACTAGTATATATTGAGTTACCAGTTAAAGTATATATTACATGTATATTGACCTTTGGTACTCTTGTGTGTGCTATTGGTTACTTTGTGTTATCAAATATTATGTACATTGTACATGTAGGGAATCGCGGTGTTTAGGATTTTAAAACTTGCGGAACTAAAAATATGTTCATACCAAATCAGTAACAGTTTGATGAAAAAAAATTGACGCATTTTTAACGTACCAAAGCTTGTAAAACAACGAAAAATTCAAGATAATTTAATTTGTGTTAAATCTGTTTTGAATTGACCGGGCCAGTGTTAATAATGTAATTTTGACAATGTCATATATTTTTAATATACCGTCTTCACATCTAGACATTATATTCATACTTTACTACATTACATTTGACTACAAAGCGCGTTTTGTAACAATTGCTTTCAAGTAAATGGTGGCTGGTCTTCCTGGAAACCTTGGCAGTCTGCCAGCGCGTGCTCTGTGACGTGTGGAACGGGCACCAAACGTTTTACATCGACAAGAAGTTGCAACAACCCGAAACCACAATATGGAGGGAGAGGTTGCAGTGGGTTAACTAGAAAGTACGAAACTAGAAGATGCTCTACAAACAGAGGCTGTCCAGGTTGAGCATCTTTCGTTTGACATTTGAATAAAAAAAATTAAAGTATACTGTATCTGCTCTATTCCGTTTCAAATTCTTATTCCCGTTGCGTTATCTTTGCAACTCTGTTTTTGAAAACTTAGATTTCTGATTTGAAACACATCACATCCTCAATTTTGTCAAGTTGAAGGATATATACGACAAAAGCAAAAACCAAGCAAACACCCCCCCCCCCCCCCCCAAAAAAAAAACCCAACAACAACAAATAACATTTCCTCTCTTTTATGCGTGTAGTGGATGGAGGCTGGGGAAATTGGACTCGGGCGTCTGCCTCCACCCCGTGCTCTGTTACCTGTGGGGTGGGGATACAGGTGTACGAGAAACAGAGAAGCTGCAATAGACCCACCCCAAAACATGGTGGGAAAGACTGCCGCGGTGTAGCCACACAGAAAACTAAGAAAACATGCAGTTCTAATGTCGCCTGTCCTGAAAAAGGAAAGGTATTCAGGCATTTAAAAGTTTAATTTCTTTTGCAAAATAATACTTGTCACGCCCATTTTGTCACCTGTTTTAATTTTCTTCAAACTATTCTTAGGTTCTATACGTTGTCTCGCGAGGAAATGTAGCGAGTACGGCAACTGTGGATGTAGCTTTGGTTTCTATGGAGATGGATTTACATGCACAGGTAATAACTTACATTCGCAGATATGCTTTTCGATAATGTTCACATCCCCTGTCTTTACGACCAGAAGAAACAATCGATATTCGAAGTGAAAAGTTTGTAATACGGGCTTTTTTATACCTCTTACAATTGAAGACAGCTACAAATCTAACATTTTTGGATTGCCCATATTTAATGACGTTACAGCACTGATTGGGTGTAAACATATACCAATGTAGACATCTGTCAAGTATATCAAGAGGTAAATTGCAGGAAACATGCTTTAGAATAGCAATATTTTCATTTGAACACAACTTGCCTCATCTCGATTCTGAAAACATAATGTTTTAATATTAATATTTATCCCCATAGGCAGCCGTGGGCGCCAGTTCTTGGTGCTATTCATGGAGAACGCCATCGACTATTACAGCAAGGACCGTCACTTCTCCAAAATACACATCGCCAGTAGAAAGAACGCAACCGTAACCATTAAAACCTCAAAATCCCTCTCTCCCAAGCTGAAAGAAAAAATGAACAAGTCTTTTCAAATTCAGAACGGTCAGACGGAAATGGATGTTCCTATAGCGATGAGAACGCTTGATTTCAAAACTGAGCACAAGGGAATAATGGTGGAAACTTCTGAGACTGTATCTCTGTTTGCGATGAGCTTTGATGGGTACTCCTCTGATAGCAGCTTGATTCTTCCTGTGGAGAGACTTGGACGTCGGTACATCGTGGGGTCGTCTGCTCCTTACAGTCCGGATATATCTGATTACAACAGCCAGGTGGCGTTCGTGGCGGCAGAGGACAACACAGTGGTGACAGTCACGTTTAATATAGCAGACGGACGCGTGCTAGTTTTCAACAACAAGAGATACCAAACTGGACACAAGATGGAGTTTGATATGAAACAGATGGAAGACTTCCAAATCTCGCATAACCGAGATCTAACAGGTACTGTCATCGAGTCATCCAAACCCATAGCGGTTTTTGCCGGAAACAAGTGTAACAAACTGAAACGATTCGGGTACTGCAGCCATCTTGTCGAACAGCTTCCTCCGACGAGCAATCTGGACAAGACATTTATTGTCGCGCCCAGTCTGAGAAGAACAGGTGGAATGGTGCGAGTAGTCGCCAACTCCAAGACTTATCTCCAGGTCATAGTTAATGGTACCACTAAACGGGCGACAGTGGAGAAGACCCGCCATTATGACGTAGCAGTAAACGATAAGAGCGTCACCGTCATCAAAGCCAACGCCGGCGTGCTTGTTCTAAGTTTCGCTGTCCGCCTCGGTAGACGGACGGCCGGCGATCCGTATATGACGCTTATTCCGGGTTTGGAACAATACATTAACCAATACTATATTGCTGTTCCAAAGGGATACAATGAAAATTTCTTGACGGTTATCATTCCATCAGAGGCCAAGAGTTCACTGCGATTGAACAGCAAACCGGTTCCGTCTGGTTCTGTTGTATCGGAAGCTTCCGTTAACGTCACAGCGGAAGCGAAGTTCGTTACCATGGTGATTGAAGTAGCTGGAGGGGCTCATCAAGTTGAAACCACAGACGGAACGAGATTTGGTTTGTTGATTCATGGTCGCGGCCGAGACGACGGGTATGGTTATGCCGCGAACATGGTTAGTCCAGGGATAATCTAACCTTTGTGCATTTCGAATTTTGATTAAATTCTGATTAAATTCTGATAAAAACTGAGGTTCAGGGATTTTGGTGTCTACTATTTTTTTACGTGTTGGATATTTCAGGTTAATTACCCATGCGTTGCTTAAACTATTTCTTTTTCTTGGAGAAAAATCTACAACCTCTTCTCATTTCCCTGTCAGTTAACACGGAATGAGTTGTAAAGGAGTTACCTCGCTTGGTGCCTTAACAACTGAAAAAAAAAAACAATTCTAAAACAATTATCCCAACAACAATTTATTTGAAGAATTCCACCAGGTTTTTTTCGAAATTGAAAAGATTCATACAAAATCCTAATTGGAAAACATATTTCAAATTTTATAAACAAATTTAAGCCAACTTTCGGTTTGAAATGAATTACAATCTTTTAATTAGCAATTATTTATCTTACACTTATTTTTTCAACTTTAATCCTCATAAATTTTTTCCTTGTTGATAGTAGATTTTTTTTGTGGTTCATATCTCATCTACTAGTAAAGAAATGTTTATATATAATAAATAAAAACCCCTGTATTTAGGACAATGAGCACATGGTAAGGCACGGGTTGCAAAAAATAGGTACGGTATGTAAACCACGAGAACAAGTGTACCGGAAGTAGAAAAAAATTAATTAATGGCTACCGATCCATGACGGACAGATACTTGTATCTGATAAGTCTGCAGGAAAATGAAATTGACACCTCCTCAATTACAAACAAATTGTAAGACTAACAAGAATTCAACACCAAGCACGAGCACAATGTATGATGTTAAATTCCTCGAACTTTTTTGCCTCAAAATGCTATTTTGTCTCGAAACCTTAACAAGGTGTTTGAAACTTGTACGCTTTCAAATACATTAAACGGACATTGTAAGTAGCACTTCTGCACTCGTTGACAAATACTAGTTTTAAAATTGTCACCCACCAATCCGTGCATCAAAATTATGCAACTGATCTAGGCGCGGATTCAGGGTTTTCATCCAGGTACTACACTGCACTACACCCAGCTCCTGTGGCAAAAAATGAAAAGAAGTTCCAAATTCTGCTATAATACATTTTTGCCATTATAATTAATCGATCCCTAAAGATAAGATTGTAAACTGAAAGTGTTTATGAAATGTTGATGAAGGGAACTATTTGATGAGTTTGAGACATCAAAGCTTGAAGATATTCAAAAATTCCACATTTTATTACCTATTGAATTCCAGATTGATTTGAATTTTAATATCTAAACCTTGGCTAGAAAGCTCACCTTCTATATTTGTTATTGAAATATTATTGCTACCAGCCATATCTTCGTAGAATATGGTTTTAAAATACAATCTTCGTAGTTCTTATTTTTGACCAGTACTAGTATATAAAAATACAAAGGGGTAAAACTGCGAAGCTCCTTATACAGTATTACATCCTCATTTCAAGGTGATTTTGATGACAATTTACAGTTTAGTTAAATCGCCGTTCTTTTTCATATTTTAAACATTTATTTTTTTCGGAACATAAATTGAGTATAAAATTTGATAACGTTGGGTTTTTTTATGAGACTTTACGATGCAAAGAATAAAAGAAGCAACTTTGAGCAAATTATCGCCGATAATGAAACATGAATTATGTAATTTTTTTATGTAAATTGTTATAGCCTTCAATTAGTTTCAACAAACTCCAGACGTCTGAATATTCGTCAGGCGTTATGTGTTTATGGTTGTTAAATCTTGTAGAGATTTATTTTCAATGAGAATACACCATAAAAAGAGAATAAAATGCAAATATAAAAGGGGTTCGCCTCGTTTATATCAAAGGTTCACCTAGTATATACTTGTAGTACATATACATGTATGGCAGATCTTTCCCTTTACTGCAGGTCTCGATTTATTTTTCCGGAAAGGGTCAATTTACTGTTACTTATCATACTGTTTACTTATTCCGTATCTCTCTCCCCCTCCTTGTCCCTCTCTCTCTCTTTCTCTCTTTCTCTCTCTCTCAGTGCTGAATTGGAAGGAATTTTTTGTAATCCCTGTATGATCATATATTACATGTACTAGAACTCCGTACGTTACACGATCGAACCAAATCAAAAGACTCGCAGACATTCCCTTTAATTATTCTTGTTAAGTTTAGAAGTAAGGATCATTATAGAAATTCTTGGAATCGAATTCCAAAAGTATAGAAAAATAAAAAGTCACAGAACATGACATCACTTTTCTGAGAAACTTTAAAGGTTAACTAGTGCCTGGTCCCCACCATAATAACCTTTCCAAGGGATTTCCCCGATTGTTTTGAAATGATTAAATATACATGTATTGGTCGTTAAATAGTAACGATTGCTGCCTGAGATCTATATATATAGCCGTTTCAAACAACATGTTAATTGATGTTTTTTTCGTCTGCATTCGGCAATAAAAGGGGGATTCACAGAGTCAAAAATATTTTCTTATTCATGAGATGAAGAACAAATTCATGTATTATACAAATGTAGATGAATTTATATACTGAAATATACATGAACCGTGATTTTAGTTTGAGAGAATGATGCCTCTGGAAAATTAAAATAACCCTTGCAATGATTGGTCGATTCAGGATAAGGAAGTAGGCAGTTTCTTTATTCTGCTCGGATTATTACATATACTTAAAATCCACACAATGACATTATAATGATCTAGTATAACCAAGGATGGACTGGTAACATTGAAATGATGAGTTTTTGAAAGAAAAAATACCATGTAACGTTTCAAGCTATCTACAGTATATTAACTATCCATTTAAATTTAAAAAAAACAACTTTTAATGATAAGAATTCTACACACAAACCAAGAATTTATTTAATATCTTTTATAATACCTCTGTTTTAACTATTAATGAAGGTTCAGACACTCGTAATGAATGTATAGGTCGGATATATTCTGGGAACATGAACTTCTCTGTACAAAAATAATAAAACATGTAACTAGTTTTTTTCCCAAATTACGACTGGCATGAAATATACCGTGCAATGTTGTCTATATTGTTGTTGATTTTGTTGTTGTTGTTGTTTTTTAAAACACAAACTCTTCTTTTTTTGAAACTTAGAAACACGTGTATATAATTTTTGGTTTGGTCCTGTAATTCAATTCATAAGAACGAAACAGTATGTCATTTGGCAAAATCGATTTCCTATCATATTAACGAATTGGCACCTGAACCCGGAAGTTAAATCCCTCTTTAAATAGTTTTGAATAGAAATCGAATTGACTGACACACAGCCAATCATTTTGCTAAGTAAAAAACAGGTTAAGAAGTTTGCAGTACACTCGAATGATTTTAAACTGCATGTGTATTTAATGTAAATAAAAGAACTATTCTTTTATATATATATAATTGGGGCGCCACTCAAGCTAGGCTGTTTTAAAAATATTTGTAGAACATTTATTTCGATTCAGTTGGTGATGATATACATTATTGATTAAGAGTTTGTAAAGCTTTTGAACAATTATATTCATTTTGTGATTTTTATTTTTTCTTCATCAGCGGCAAATAATGTAAAGTAAATCTTTAAAATCAAAATTGAATATATACCACATTTACACATGAGTGCAGATCATTATTGTAATGAACAACAATGTATGTGAACTTTATGTATTGGACAATGATGTACTTCAAAATGTAATTGAATGCAATTATAATGAATTTTAAACTGAGACACGTCAAGAAAATGTTGAACATGAAATACCGGTGTATTAAGATCAAGAAAAATGATCTGAATCATACATATTCACGAGGGCTAGAGTTAAGTAAATTAATGTACACCGCACATGAATAAAAATGAAATTAATTAAATAGACACTGTACATGAATAAAAATGAAATTAAATTCAATATACACTGTTAATGTATAAAATTGAAATTAAACTCAATAATCATTTTCTCCCTCACTAAATATTCAAGTATCCACAGATTTTTAAAACCGGAACTTAAGTGCAAGTCCGGAAGTCTTAAGAAATCTCGGGGGCTCGCACCGTCCCCCGTCTCAACGCTTTGTGCCGTCTTTGATCAGAGAACACACTGCGTCGGGCGTTTGTTAAGCATGGCTCACATTTGAAATCACTTGCTTTTTCTACAACCACTTGAATTGTGGGTCTCTTATCCGCGGAAGGATCTATGCACCATAAAATGAGGTTCTTAGTCGATTCCGTCATATTCGCCTGTTCACACAGCGACGAAACGTTGTTCATCTCTTTTGGATCTACTTTGCTCGTAAACAAGTCCAACGTCATGGTTCGTTGGTTGTCAAAACAACGAAGGTTAAGAAACATTTCGTCAAAAAGTAGTCCCAAAGCGTAGATGTCAGCGCATGCGACATACAACTCTCCTCTGAGAACATCCGGTGAAAGATACACAAAGTCCCCTACGCCGATGGATTCTTTTTCCATGGGAAAGGTGGCATAACGAGGAAGACATCCCCCTGTCAATTTCACTGTTCCTTCAAAATCCACCTACAAAACAATTGCAAAACGACAATAATTTGAAAAACCACATTAATTAAATACATTTGTACACCACATACCTAAAAGGATGAATTTGTGTACGTGAAGGTAACATACATTGCATTCTACGCTAGAGAAAAGTTGTGAAAAAGAAGTCATGAATTGTTTTGTAAAACCTAAATTCGCGATTTTAGTGTGAAATACTTATATAAAACAAATTTCTCAAAATTTACCCAAGAAGTTAGTTGGTTAAATGCGAAGTGTATTAAAATCATAACAAGAGATAATAGGAAGTCAGTATCTCGTAAAATTCGCAAAGTAACACCATACCGTAATAGTATTAGAATTTAATTCCATGTGGACTAGCTTCTTGCTGTGTAGATAGTCTATTCCTTGAACCACCTCCTCTAGAATTCTTGGAACCTCTTCCGCCATCTTGAGGAAGGTCGAGTTCTTGTACACCTTCAGGCTCCGCATGTGGTCCATATAAATGAAGGCAGGGATCGGGGAATCAGAATGGTGGATACCCAGGAACTTTGCCACGTGTGGATGTTGCAGGAATCTGTCAATACATGATAAAATTTAGGATGTTCGGAACTATGTGTGGATGACGTTCTAGACTTTGCCAATACCAGCAAACGATTAAAATGTTTAAGAATTTATGATAGAAATCGCATTTTGTAAGCCTTTATTGTTTCTTTTATTTGATTTAAATGTCGACTTGCACTTTGATAGTACTATACTACACGTAAATGGCGATGTAGTTGTTTACCTTAATTTGGTGACTTCTTTAAAGGGTTCAGAAATTCCAGACAGTGGAAGATAAATCTTTATTAAGATGGCGTCCTCCTGCTCATCCTTCTCGTCGTACAAACTCGCACTCTGGAGAGCTGTCCATATTCCCCGCGGAATCCTTTTACTGCTCTGAGTGTTGTTGGAACAAGTGAGGATGATTTCTGAACACCTGAAGTTTTCCGAGTCCCCATATTCGTTATATGCATCTCGGAGTCGGATCTCCCTTCCCATGAAATCATCCACGTAGATGTTCCCTGTTCCGTACTCCATTAGATGATGCTTCAGATTTTCCAAATCTTCCATCATGCGTTCGTAGGTCCCTCTCGACTCTGTGGCATTGATACGGCAGTAAGATATGTGGTCCAGCAAGTCTTCATTTGATTTAATCAATGCTGGGATGTTCTTTTCAATCACTTCCAGTAATTCCCGGGGACGGTCCAATATTTCGGACACAAACTTATAAAGCTGACCATCACACTCCCCCTCTGAGTGCAAAAACCGTTGTAGAAACTTTTCGGAAATGGTTTTGGCGGTAGAAAGAGGCTCTTTTTTATAACCCTCCATTTTTTTGCTCCACCGAACGTTTTCAATTGCTTCAAAAATACGTGATTGGCGAAGTTTATTAGTTATACTGTCAAGAGGATGAAGAAATTTGCTCACTAACTTCACCGGCAAAGGGTTTGCATAGAGTGCTCCGAAATCGGTTTCTCCAGGCCGTCGAAGTTTAAAATTCAGCAAAGAGGATTTTCGCCGCCTCATTGTGACGAAGTCAGAATCATCGGAAGAAACACTGTTGGTATCTGAATGTAATTCACCCTCGATGCAATTTAAGTCCTCTTGAAGAATACAAAGCTGAAACTTGATTTGGTTAAACATTTCCTGTTCCACTGCCTGGCATTTGTGGTTGTCCTCCTCCCACTTGGTAAATTCGTCCGTAATCCTCTCCAGCATCTTGTGTTCAATATTCCTCTTTAGGTCTGGCCAGATGTCGTCTGCGTTAATGTCGGTCAGATCTTGCTGCAGCCAATGAACAAGACGGAAGTGAGCTGCGTCCTGTCTGAGAAACTCTTCAAACATTTGGCAGATCTCCTTCACACTCGTCTCGATCTGACATTTTTGATCTTGCAGGACGTCCTTTGACTTCTGACGTAGACTTTGAAGTTTGTCATGCACGTCTTTCATTTTCACTTTTAAATGCTGTTCGGTGTCATCTACGGACTTGACAATCGTTTTCAGGTGATGAACACTTCTGACCAAAACAGTTTCCATCCATCTGTTAAAAAGACCAGATTAAATTGGATATAAAAGGCGCAACAGGGCCAATCTATTTGGTTAATGTAAAATATGAAAACGTTGTTTTATCACCCAGTTCTTTTATTTTCTAGGGCATCGAAAAATAGCCTTATATATGAACTCCTAATATCTTGGATATTCATTATTGTCACAGCAAGCCATTTTTCAAATTTCATAGCATCTCATGAATGAAAAAAAATTGTTTTTTGATGCATTTCATTGTATTTTCAGCCATTGAATATAAACTTTTACAGAAAATACTTACTTATAGGTGGATTTGACCCGCATATCTGTGGCTTTGGTCAATAATTCTTTAAGATTGTCTAGGAATAATTTGTAATCTTTGGTGATATAATCCCTATCAAGAGACAGCTCAGCTTTTGCCCGCTTTGCGGAAAACCGGATGACACTAGTTTTGACTAGTCCAGGCCAGTAATTCTCCAGCTTCCGCACCGCGTAGTCATACACAGCGGTCTGTTCGTCACTTTTCACATTGTCCCAAAGGTTACACACAAATATTGCACATTTCGGATCGAACAGTGTTGTAGCATCGTCCAGTTTCTTCTTCTGTTTGTCAATGATAACTTTTAACAGATTTCCGAGCTGTGAAGAAAAGAGAGCCACTAATGTATACACACCGTTTATCTTTAGGATTCAATAAAAATCGTCTAATACATGTAATGATGTTGTAACAGCACAAAATTAATAATCTTAAGTTAAGGATGCTCACCCTATCTTCATCCACACCACCTGCATTGTCCGACTTGATGACGTAAATAAAACCCATGATGTGATGTTCGGAGACAAAGTGAGTGATGACCGAATCCATGGCAGAATTTTCCCCGATACCCGGCGAGTCAACCAGCACAATACCGCTCTGGAGAAAATGACAAAAAAATAATAGTTTACTTCCGGTATTATATGAATGTTTATACTGTCCCTAGAATTTTGTCAAATGCTAGGTAATTCAAAGTGTAAGATCCTAAGTGTTAGCCTTACGTATCGCAACATCAGCTATCATTACTTTAGTAGTCGGAGCAAACAACAGTCAGATTTCTCATATCAACTGTGGATTAAATCGACTTTTATTTGTGATGAATACATTAATCGACACTTATTTGTAATCATTTGTTTTCACAAACCTTCAGTAAACTGATTGGAAGAGAAAGCTGCACTTCACTTGTCGGCGACTTTTTCTCCCGACTGTCGAGGTCCGTTTCGTAAATTTTGTTCCACAGCCTCTCTTTCAGTTCTCCTTTGTGGATGCCCTCTATATCCTCTGTAGTTCCATCCATGTGGAAGATTCGGGCCTGACGCTTGGCGCCATAGGAAATCTTTGTAATGACGGAAGTACACGGGTTGTGATGTACCGGAAGTATATCTTCACCGAGAAGAAGATTAAGGAAGCTTGACTTGCCTGCAGATGTCTCTCCTGTAAAAAAAAAAATAGATACTTAAAGAGGGCTGAATGCAGTGACCATTTTTAGACTATATTAGAACCATTTTAACAAGAGCTTGGACTTTGGGTAGTTGTGTCAAACAGCAATGTGACGTAGGCCAGTCTATTTCACTGCTGGCCACTCAACCTTGGCTCTTTGAAATCAACAAGATTTGTCTGGCTTTTGAGCTAAGTCTACGTAATTACTTATTTCGCTTGAGACCGCGTCATTTTTAACTTGTTTTGACTCAAGAAATAGATGACTACGTCCAACAGAAAGTCCAAGGTCTTGTTAGAATGTTTCTATGTAGCTTTGTATAAAGATGTAGAACATAATTGAAATTTTACAGCTTAAGTACATGTATAAAGATTTTTATCTTCATTATAGTTATATTTAGAAAACCCTCTTTAATAAAATTTCAACAGAGATCTGATGGGTTATAATTTGTCGACTATCTATCCTTATAAGTTATCTATACATTTATGCTTGAGCAAGATATTTCTTATGAAATACACGTTAACCTATATTAAATTTAAAATCAAGCCATTTTTTAAAAAAGTACTTTCAAAATAAAGTTTTAAGAAGAAATTTCAAGTATTTTTTGGAGATCTGCAGACTTTAAGTGTTTGAACACTTCTATAAGGCCTTGAACAAGAGTAAAAAGTGGATGTAATTTGAAACGGTTTCAATGTGTGTTTTGCAATGTTCAAATAAAATATCTAAAAATGGGAGAACTTGGCACCCTGAACTCCACTACAGTTCAGGTAAAAGAAGGCCATGCTCATTAGAAGGGTATCATTTTATTCTGCTCAAATGGTTTGTAGAGAGCCTCGTTCTTGAAATTCAGCGTTAAAATTCATATTCTAATTAAACATGTTAAATTCTTCAATGCCATATAAACTAAATTCAATTATGTCACGCACGTGGAGTTAGCTCTACACAAAGGGAGTGAGCAATATCTTTCTGTGGTTGACGATTTTAAGATACTCTTTTTCTGGTTATAATTAGCCGTCCACTGTATTATTGCCTAATCCATGTCCACCAACCGTTATAGTGTATAAATTGATTGGATGTTTTATAATATTGGATTTAGTTTTGATATCAACGGACGCATGCGGTTACTCACTTTTTGTTCACAGAAATGTGAGAAACTAAGATGCGTGATGCATTTTTTGCAACATTACACAGGTAGTTTTACTGCTAAACGATATTTTATAATGTCCAAATTATGCAGCCTGTAAATTACCCGCACTACAATTCCACGTAAAATAAAAATATATATTTACATTTACATTTTCCAGTGTCTGTGCCTGTGATAACACTACGTATCAATTTTGTACTATAAAACCCATAACTTCTAATGACGCCAAATTAAGGCGCCAGCGGGGTTTGCTTATTTATATTTCAATATTTAATCGTACGATGGTTTAAAATTATATTAAGTATATAATAAGGAATCATTCTAGGTGATCAAATCTATCATAAAGCCCTTCGAGCTTTACTGGATTTGATCAAGCCCCGACCAAAATTACCATCTCATAATGCTCAAAGAATGATTCCTTATTCCTTATATAACAGTGGCGTCGGAAGCAAATTGAAATTGAGGGGGGCTAGACTAATTCTCAGATATCTTGACAAGCAAAAAAAAAGAAAACCTAATTCCAAAATCATGAAAATCCTAATCCGTGGGGGGGGGGGGGGGGGGGGAGATGCAATATTTCCATCTTTTAAGGTAAATTTAGGAACAATTATCTTTCCTGCGAAAAAAGGTGGGGACTGAACCCTCTATGATTATGATGCTATGTGCCTAATGGTTAGGTCTAACTTTGCAAAAAAAAATGGACGGGCCAAGCCCCCCCCCCCCCCTCTGGTTCCGACGCCTATGTATAAAGCTTGTAGATTCAAGTCGCTCCACCTGTAAATTATCTGACACTTCAACCCCCTGTAAATCTAGCGTACACCGCCTGTAAATTCTAATTAAATTATCTGATTCTGCAATCAACTACAAATCTACCGTACACAGCCTGTAAATTACCTGACACCACGATCATACACTCCCCGTCGGTTACTTGGGAAACTCTCTTGTTGAAGTCGATCTCGAAGTTCTTCATCGCTCCCTCCGTCACAAGTAGTTCCTCCAGAGCCGCACTTCCTCTCTTCATGCGCACATCCGGGGCTTCTTTGACTTCGAACTTCTTCAGAGTTCCCTGAATCTTCTTCAACAGCTCGACGATTTTCTGACGTTTTCTCTTATCCTCCCTAGCTATGTCATCTAGTTTCTCTATTGTCTTTGAAAAAGAGGATAAAATAGCAGTGAACTTTTAGAAGCCTTTTGAACAGCTGGGCTCAAATATATGTTGTATTTTTACTATAATTGTAATACAGAGTATGTTCGGTCTAAAGAGTATTTTTATATGTGCAGAATAGTTTGATTTTCCTCAATGACAACCTCATATCTACATGTAAATGCATCCTTGTTGAATGAAATGATTTTAAAAGGACATTGAAGATGAAACATAACCCGGTGTGAAAAAAAAATACGTCGTTGGTTTTTCTGGCAAAGAATATTTGGCAAGCAAGTATTCACCAAACTACCAAATCTTTATCTTCAGTTAGAACTACATTTTAGGATTAGATAATCTTGTGCGCTCGTTGTCAATTGTCTAAATGCTCGACTCGTAAATTGACGCCATGTCTATTGTTGAACGAGGTTTAAATCTTCAGAATTCAAAACAAGAGATATTTCAGATATTAAAATTAGGACTATACATCTTTCAAATCAGTTTCGGATAAACTTAGTCTTATAAAGACTTAATTATACATTTAGATTTTTATGCTTCCTGATAGAACCCGAGGAGAAAACATGAATATGGTTTTTAGGTTTTTTACGACGAAAAATGCGCTTGCATTTGTTCTGAAACTCACAAAGCTCCTTAAAATGCTTTGTGCGTACTGCTTTAAAGTCCCCCAAAGGATCTAGTTATGAAAAACACTGGCTTATCAAATATTTGATGTTTGTTTTAAGTTGGCCCGAGTTGAACATAAGACACTGCTCCTCTAAGAGAGACACGTCATATGTATGTGGATTTTCCATTCCTTAAAAGTTTCGGCTCTTCAAAACAAGAATGGGAATGTCTAAAAGGTCTAATGTCAATTAGATTAACAAAAACGAATTGTCTATGAGATAGTGCATGACAAACATAAATAATACTGAATGATTTGCGTTACATTTTTCTTTCTTTTTAAAAATTGTCACAGAAGGAAAGCGTGGGTACATGTAAGGGGCAAGGATAAGGCTCCAAGGTTTGAAATTAGTCATAAAACCTTTGATATATTAATAATGCTTACATATGAAAAGACATTTTTGATAAATGATCTGCGCAAAAATTCTTCATTTGCAAAATACAATCTCAATTACATATCATAATACATTTATCCTACAGAAAGGACACGCATAATCTAGTAATTACATAAATTATACATTCGCACCCCAGACCAATGTACTGTGGAGTCGGAAGCAATGAAAGGGGGGGGGGGGGCTAGCTTTGCAAAAAAAGAAGGAGGGGGGGCGCTAAGTCCCCTCCTGCCCCCAGTTTCGACGCCTATGATGTAGTTGACAGCAAGCAAGCCTCCCTACCTGATCCTTATAGTTGCCCTTCACTTTCTCGATGTGCATGATAATCCTCTGTCTAATCCCGTCCATATCCGTTAATCCGGATAAGTCGACCTCCAGATCATCTCCAATATCGAACACCTCGTCCTCATCCGCTTCTTCCACATCCTTCACCGTGTAGTTGATGGTGTCCTCACGTCTTGTGATGGCGTAGTCCCGTCTCGACATCTTGGAAACTCTTTTTCCTTCACATCTGTAACTTTCTGAACATGGACTGAAATTTTTATCAACTTTCAGTTCTTGAAATTTTTTTCCTATGTCAACTCACATTTGTAACTTTCTGTAAGATGTTCAACCGATGTTGGACTGAATTTTTATCTACTTTCAGTTCTTGAATATTTTTTTCCTAGGTCTGTTGACTTCGGTTTTCTTCGCTGCACACAACTATTTGTCGCTCCCGCTCGGTCTTACATAATGGGGTACCTGCAATTATTAAATACTTCCTCCTTTGCTCTGAATAACTTCAAAACACATGCAGTAAAAAGCTTTTAGCGAAGTCAGAGGACAGTTTAATGTTAAACAAACACTGATTCTTATATACTGAATTCGATAAAGTCGTTTAAACAAGATGGGGTTATATCGTCAGTCTTTGGTTAATAGCTACACGCTATACACGTTATGCTTCAGTGCTTCTCTTACAAAAGGTACAAGAATCGTCGTTATCTGTTTGCTTCTGACGACTATTTTGGAATTTTTCATGCCTCATAATGAGTAAATACAATGTAGACCGTGAATACCGGGTTACGTACGTTAATCTTGAGTCAGATATTTGATTTATTGAGGTCATGGTATTTAGGACAAACACTAATGAATTTAACAGAATAGTTAACTTTTTATATTTATATATTAAGTTGATTTTAAATTAACGTCATTAGTCACGAAATATAAAATGTGTAACTTGACGTTTTGTATTTTTTTGAATTAAAAAAATTCCTTTTAAAATACTTGATTTAAATTGGGAGTCATAAGTATGTTTAACCTCGATAAACAAAATGTTTAACCGAACATTATAAATTAAAATAAATGGCAGATACGTGAGCATTACGATATTTCTTGCCTTTTTTTAAATCTATCTTGTATAATAAAAAGTTCACTTATAATAAATAATGTCCGTTTCTCTGTTATAAGTTTTGTTTTTTTCTTCATGACTGTATGATTTCTACATGTATATATAATTTTGTGTTTAATAATTGTCTAATAATTGGATCTATTGACATGAATTAAAAGAAAATATTACCTAATGATAAATACATGTAGTAAATACACAGACCATTATTGCTAATCTAATCTTCAAACATCTTTTGAATAACCTAAACTCTTTAAGACTTCGTAATAAATAAACAATACATATAGATTCAGAATATGTACATAAAACAGACAAATAAACATTATGTGATAGTACATACCTGTATTCTAGCGTGATTTCAGAATAACATTTGATGATAAAATCAATTAATTACTACTAGCTATGTCCAAACACAATGGCATCCTAAAAATTGGCCAATCATATCGTAAGGAATACCGTCATTTTGTTATTCAATAGCATTACTAAAGCGTAAACTTCTAAATGATGCAAACTAAAACATGACTAGTACTTGTATGAGAGAACCCTCGACCCGTTACCCCAAGTATAGTCTTACTGGCCTTTAATTGATTGCCGGCTATCTGTAGGGCTGATATAGACTGACTCATTAATAAGTGAACTAATTAAAAAAGCACGCGTTGCAATGTTTTGGATCATACGTTACGATAGATAAGAATTTTATATCCGCTGGAGTATAGCTGTGTTTAATATTGATATTTCGTTTTTGTCAAAGACACCCCAGCCCAAATATTTAACAGAAAAAAAAAATACCTAGAAAAACTAAAAAAAAATATTCAAAGAAGACGATTAAATTTCAAAGAATTCAAAATATACTTATGTAACGACGAAAGTGCTATTGAAAACACATTTTATTACTAATATTTGTGAAGTCACCACTAAAGCGAAATTATTACATGCATACTAAATAAATCTAAATGTAGTAAATTACTGCATAATACATAATGCACTTGTTAAATGGATATAACATTTGCATATTTCTTTTTCATTTTCTACAAGTCACATCAAACAGAGTACACCGATCGCTGATCTTTTCTACAATGTATGATAACTAGGCGATGCAGATTTATGCGTTGTTGATCCTGCAAGTAATAATTTTGTTAACATTACTTTTTACACCATTTTTCTGATAAAATTCATGGCCAATATTAAGTTCTTGGTTAAAAAAAACAAGAATAATGAGGTCCCTTAAAGCTTCAATATTCTTATAATTGCAATAACAGTCTCCAATATGAAAGAGTGCTCCTCATTTTACATCATTATATTCTGAGAAAATACATTGCCAATATATCCAAACTTAAGGTCTGAAACAAATATGATGAAAACCAAAAAGCTTCTGTGTTCTTATCATTGCAATAAAACTCTTTAATTTGAAAGTGTGCCTTGACTAAGTTGATTTTATTCTTATGGAAAATGAAATATCATAATGATACTTGTACATGATGCATCTACATTTAGGCCAGTGTCACGCGATCTTCAATCTCTGATCTGACAGCGAAAAAAAAAGATTAAGATATATTTGCAGTAAACTTTGCATTTCATCTGTATGAATGTGTATTGGTGCAGGTTTCAACATTTAACATTTTCAAGTATTTTTTTTTACATAGCACAAATGCATTTCAAAGTAAACATGATTGTATTATTTCATTTCGAATAAATGTACATTTTATCAGATTAACGGGAAATATTCACAAGAAATGAGAATATTGATTGGTAGTAAATTTTTTTCCCGGCCTCTTAGTACATAACTGCATCAATCACCCGAGCGTGTATTAATTACAGCCAAGCGGGGTATCAACTATATTGAGATTAATTAAGATTTTTAATTTCTGTGTCATTTAAGAAGGTTTTGTTTTTCTTATCACATAGAACACTACACAAAGGTAAAAAAAAAAACCCACGAAAACCCTACCTCTTTCTCTAGTTGAGCCACAGGTGAAGTTTCATCCAGAAAACGGATTATTTTATATGCTTTGTTGCCTCTCAAAGTTTCCCTTTTTGACATGTTTATTGCAGGAAGACACCTTAACACCTACTGATTGGGTACGTAATCATTAAAAAAAATGGAAAAAGATAAAAATTCAATATGACAGGTGGAAGAAGGTTTAAATTTATATTAAAGTGGAATAAAATGGTATTGAATAAAAAATAAAAAGTTATGATATATTTTTTTTTAATTTGCTGAACTCATATTTTATTAAAAAAAATAAATAAAAAAAAATAAAAAGAAGAAGAAGATGAAAATCAATGAAACGTTTGAGATTTTTCAGTATTGAAATTTATAGCTGTTATAGTAAAAGCATACTGTAGAACAAATCGGCTTTTCGTGTATTGCTGCAAGAAAAGATAGTGTGATTTTGCACATTCCGGAATAAAATAAAAAGGAAATTTTGAACGACAGATCCGATGCGCTAATTTATTTGTAAATCAACATTTATCCGCACGCAAGAAAATCTAGCCATCGAAGTTCAAACGAAAGGCATATACATGTATACTTACATTGTATAAATAAACATGCTGCGAAATTGAAGGGCCTATCTATGTCTTAAGTTGCCTAATTATATTTTGAATAAAGTTTTTTTTAAATTGAAAATATCTTAGTTAAAATTAAGTCTTAAGTAATCAATGGCATGATAAAGTTATCAATCGCTGAATAAAGTAATCAATTGCGGCATTAATTAATTGCAAACAAAAGTTGATTGACATGGTAAACCATCTATTATTTGAGACGACTATTTTTCGCGATTTACCTGAGATGAAGTGGTTCGCGGTGACTAATTTTTGCGACCAAGCATTATACACGCATGGTTTTTTTTATATTACATGGCAAATATTGATTCGCGGTGAGAAATATTCATGACAATGAGGCTCTGGCGAACCTCTTGAAAATTTCTCGCACGCTTAATATATAAAACTTAAGTAAGTTGATAGTATGTCAATGGAGCTTGTTATGCAGTGTATGTTTAATATTAATATCCATGTGTTTGTTTTAGGTATTTCCAAAAATAAACTGCAAGCTACTGTTGCTAAAAACAAAAAATAAAATAAGAACGTCAAGCTTATGTGACAATTACATGGTTTTCAGAAGGAAAATCTGTCTAATTTACCAACTTCCTATATCATTTCTTTTAATCGCTGATTTCAAACTTTTTTAATTAAAAAAAAATCATATACAATGTATAGAGTAGAAAGTTTATAGAAGACACTTACAAAGAGTTTGCATGCAACTTAATACACATACAGAAAAACACATTAATATTGAACCTGTTTAACTATGATCACTAGTTTGTAGGTGTTTGTTCTTTCAAAAGAAAGCCAGAACAAATGTTGCATTACATTTTGATTGCACGCCCTCTCACAATATCATGACTTTTCGGAAAGTCCTGTTATGGATGAGATACTTTAATCCTCAGTTTTTAAAAGAATCACACGAAATTCGTTACTCTTTTCATTTAAAAACATTTATTGTTATAAAAGTCTTTCATTATTTTCAAAAGAGGACGGGAGTGTTTAGAATGTTGATTGTTTATTAAATAAAAATGCGTTCAGGAGCACTAGAAATTTTAAGCGACCGGGAAAAAATTTCAGTGAGATTCTTTTTCAGAGAACACAATTGAGCAAAAAATCACAAAAGACCAACTCTTCAAAAACTGGAAGGCGTTTTATTTATCTTCACCGTAGATAAAAACATTTCAAAATGTGCTTTTAAAAGAGAAAAATGGAAACAAGTCGGTCAAGAAAAATGTCCAAATGCATCATATTATTCGATATTGTCCTGCAGTGTAAAAAAAATTTAAAATAACTTTTAATTTAAATTTGTATGAAACTGTATAAATATAGTAACATGATCAAGTTCTGTAGAAGTAGTTTCATTTTCTTCAGTGTAATTTACACGTTCACTGACCCTATAGTTTTTAGCGCAGACCGAGTAGTATTTCCTTTTAGAACCTTTATCTCTCTTCATCCAAGATATTGGGGAATTGAATTTTACAAGAGGGGTCCGGACTACCCCCCCCCCCCCCCCCCAGCCACTCTAGATACGCGCATGCCCTTTACGCTCAAATAGTTTATGGATTATTATGGATATGTACATGTTTGTAATTCACGTTACAAAAACCTAAATAACTAGACAGTTGAATTTTTTTTAATGATTTTCTCTTCCTGGTGCGGCAAATCATAACTAAGGTGTGTCGAGCTTCCGTTTACAAGTGTTGAATAATTGTAGTGAGGTTGTTTTTTTTTATGGCGGGAATTTCTACCTCCATGTGAGACAGGTATGTGACCTGCTTTTGTCATTGACACAGGTATGAGGGGGCGTCGGGAGAGGAGACGTTGACCTTGAAGTCACCCATCCATCCATCACCATCCGTCTAGTCTAGCTCATGAATATTCATCTACCTTTAAATCTTGATATAAAACCGGATTAAACCTTAAACGATTAACAAAGTAAATCTGCTATTTCTTTTGTTATATATTCATTCCTCCCACGAAATTTGGATGGAGTTGATAACCGTGAAGATTTTTAATTCAGTGTGAGGTAGTTCTTTTTTTAATCTCCGGAAACGTACTTAATATTTAAATTTTAGTGAATTTTAAAGTTAATTCAATTTTTTCTATCGTTTTTAACCCTCCACCATCCCCCCCCCACTTTTTAAGATTCAAAGAACGTATTTCTATCAATTATGGTCTATATATAATCTGCTGGAGAATAGAAATCGCAGCTTTTACTCAATAAAATGTAGCAAGTGTGTCATTCTAACAAAGTCAGGGGTTCTGAGACCACTCGTGGCAGTGGGAGTGGATTCAGGACCCCTGACATTGTAAGGATCCAAGTGTGTGATTACAATTCATCATAGACTTACTCTGTATTACCCAAATTCAGATTTCGGTTTCATTTCCTACGCATTCGGATCAATAACCACTTAACCGCTTTTGAATATAAGTGTGTACGCTCTAAGCATGAAAATGAGATTCTATTGATGAACTTTGGTAAAATCTGAGAATCATTTCTATTTATAGAAGTCTGGAATTGAATTAAAAAAAACCCTCTTTAAAAAGACTTTTCAAAGAAGTGTTCGTTTTCGTAGAATTTAAAACTAGTTGTAATTAAGCACCCTTGTATTTCCATGTCAGTCTGGGCAGATCATGTTTACAGGTGACGATTGAGGCAAAGTAATTCTATACATCGTATGTTAATGAGCTAATTGAATTTGATCTTGTTTCATTCAATTCAAACAAGCACCTGCTCCTGAAATAAAACTTAATCCGAAACCTGCAATTGACACGATTTTATTTTTTGGTAAGACTAAATATAAGCAACTATTACATCATAATGACTTCGTCTCAGACTTATCGTAAAATACCGACCATACAATTCATTCAGTACAGTTGTTTTTATAGGAGTAATTTATAGCAACAACTTAAAAATTAAAATTGAAAATAGTACAATAATAATATCGCCAAAAAATCTTTAAAAACTGCATCGTACGTGCTACTTGTACTTACCTAGTTTAGTGAAATTCTTTTGACGTATACAAATAGATGTTTTCTTCGTTTAAAGAGTGTAAATTGGAATAGATATGTCGAATTTGAAATTGTGTTTTACATCATTACGATTTCAAGTGTCATAAATAAGTTCATAATGAACCATATTGCTCAAATAGTCATATTTTAACACACATGCTGCATGAAAAAACAAATTAAATCCTATGAAAGAAATAATATCATGATCCCATAGAAATATTTTCTTTTTACTGAAAAAATCTAAAAATAATCTACAAAAAGTATAATGCTCTATTTTTAACACAACAGAAATTTGATATATTTTGCGTGTTTATTTGTTGTACAATCGCTGTCCCTGCAACACCTCTGTCACATTGACCTAGAAAGAAACGCTTAGAAGACTACTGTATATTATTGAATTCCACAACTGAATGTTTGTGTATATTACAACTGTATGTGTCACACTCTCACACGTAGACTAATATATCATGAATCATGAATCACTTCACATGTGTATACATAAATGTGTGCACTTTTTATACTTGATTAATAGTATGCGTATTCAATTGTAGAACTAGCTGTTTGCATCTATACACCACAGTCGGTATAAACCGCATGTACTACTACATGTACCATGGTGAATTGAACTACAAGTAAACTGTTCAACCCTACACTGAATAGAGATATCACGTGATCGGAAATAGTTCTTATATACATTGAAGAAATACATGTTTGATGTATGAGGTATAATATTAAAGACACTTTTAACAAATTGGGAAAGGTTACATGAACTTCGACAATCGTAAGACCCTTTGAAGAAAAAAATAATGATCGTGGGTTTTTGCCTTCTTAGGCTAGACAAAGTTGATCATATATCGCTTTGATCAACCCTAAACTACAATTTACCAAGCCTATATGCAAAATATGTATAAAAGTACTGCATGAACCGACATAAGTAGTGACAGTGTGGATTGCTACTTTTAATATTAAGATTAGAAGGTCAACAAATTAACCCACAGATCTTCCTGAAAACTTAAGATTATCCTATGACTTGTTGAGCTATAAACTATAATTTAGAAGAGGAAAAATCCGTATAATTTACCTTGGAAATTTTGGTATTTGCCTATATTTTAAAATGGAGCTCTTCTTTTAAGGTGATCAATAAATGGGCATGATCATCGATCTCTCTTAATTGTTACTGGCGAAATTTTAGCCGTAAAATTAGCCCCAACATATTGGTCTGATGTTGGAAGACATGCATGAGGATAATCTTTGAAAGATTTCAAATACCCGGAATGTTTTATTCATTGGTTGAGTAATGTAGTTGGATCGTAAAGAAGTTTCTCTATTTCATTCTACAATATGTTAAAAACTCAGGGATACTAACGCTATACGATTGTATAAAATGAAGAAATCGCTAGATGCACTCAGTGTATGCTGATCTCTAAAGGACGCGTTAGTGCCAAGGTGCGAAAACTCAAATGATAACTCCCCCTTCTAATTTTAAGGTTAAAGTAAAAATTTGTACTTTATAAGGGTGGAATTTCAAAAAGGTCTGAAGTGTCTTCATATGCAGACATGCATGACATCATGATAAATTGTTATAATGAGGAATTAAGTAACAGATCGTAAAGGAATTCTAACGATATGTTTCCAGTCGGGTGATACTGTAGGACAATTTTCTTGATTGTAGTGTAATCGTCAACTCCATAACTATAAAAAAGGGACTTTAAACCCAAAATTCTCTACTTCATTTCAGCAAGACGATAAACGACATATTATATATACTTATAAATGATTAGGTTTTGGGCATTAAAATTTTAAGAAGAAAGTATGTCAAAATAGAAATGTTGGCATACATTGAAAAGGTGCAAAGTGATTACAGTCTTCAAAGAGTGCACTTTTCTTATTTCTTTGTGAACGTGATAGTAAAGTTCTCTGTAATATGACGATTTATAAACTAGGAGTACATTACTAACATTTGAAGATTTTACGTAAAAAAGTTAGAACATCAAATCCCGAAAAGTTCAACACTCAATATTTCAGTGTAACCATTTGATAAAACTTTTCCAGTCTTTACAGATATATATTTACATTACACTACACAGGTTAGTTATTTAAATGAATATTGTAAACTAATATTAAAAAGATATTAAAATAAACACTCAAAAAAACAACACACTTACAAAAAAACAGCAACCAAAAAACAAAAAAAACCCAAACAAACATACATAACAAAACAAAAACGAAAAAAAAAAAAAAAAACCAAAGAAAAGAAAAAGAAGAAGAAGAAGAAGAAGAAGAAGAAGAAAACAAGTATTCCTTTTAAAGGAATGATCGGCATGAAATATCATTGGTCAGCTCTGTTTATATGATATACGCTACATGAAGTAAACTATATATAGCACTGTTTTAATGATTTCCGAAATGGACAGGCATGAATGAACTTTACACTTAGTAGGCGAATCATACTTCCGACTAATATTCTTACGCATATGTGAAAAAAAACATGATTTTAATCATTATGTATGTTACCCTATAAATGTTTTATTTTCAGGGTAAAATGATAAGAGTAACGTTCATAGTAATCTACGTCTAATTATAGATTTAAATAAGGTTGTCATTGCATAGTAAATAAAATAGTGCAAGGCGCAAAACGTGCGCATATAGTTAAATTTGCCGGAGGCCTCAAATGGACACAACTGTGATCGGCCGAAGCCGATCACAAAAAGTAAACTCTGAAGAGACTGCATTCTCTTACATAATCCGATCAATTAATTTTCTCATCTGAAACCAACACACTTCCGAAATCTACAGATTCTCCTGCTTTTGTTGATCACGCGATCTAGACCCAAGCTCTTTGTTGGCTTTTCATAAGTTTGAACTAGACACTATCTGCAACATAAATGCTTTATGGTTTTTACAAAGATGGCAAGACCCGCCTTCATCAACATTTACATAGACACCAACCGTCACCAACATTTACCCAGTCCCCTGCTTTCACCAACGCCGTCACCAACATTTACCCAGTCCCCCCGCCGTCAACAACGTTGTCACCAACATTTACCCAGTCCCCCCGCCGTCAACAACGTTGTCACCAACATTTACCCAGTTCCTCCGCCGTCATTAACATTTACAAGCTTATCTTTTTAAAAAGATTGGTGGGCTAGCGCTGTAGCAATCATAAAGCACAGAAATTTTTTTCTAAAACATTGGTTTAAATTTCTGAATCGATTATTTAACAATAAGAAGGCACAGTGGTGTACTGGAATTGTGCTGGAGTGGGGTCTCAATTTGAAATTGTGAATCTAGAGTGGGCTTCACATCGGCAATGACATGGCTCATTGGCTGTGCCTTAATCATAATGTATCTCCTGTAATTTCAATTTCGAGGTGAAATTTTTTTCAGGAACCACTGGTACTGTTTTGTAGCAATAGTATCTTCTCGGGCCTTTTCGGCAAGCTCGGAAAACATATCCAAAGTTGTCTTCCGAACTTGAAGGAATTTAAGATGAAGCTAGCTACATGTTGTTTATTATAATATTGAAAATAACTTTGCATTTTAAGACCGAAGCTACTGTTACTTTTTGACATTAACGATAAAACACAAAACTTCACGTGAAGATGATAAAACGATATTAAAATGGTACAGTTTATCTACAGTAGTACAGTATTCCCAGAATCCCCTACTATGGAGTCGAGCATGCGTATTAGAGTGAAAAGGACTAACGTAGTTGCTAGCGCTCGAGAGCGCTAGCAACAAGGTCCCCCGCCTTCATCTTCATTTACCTAGTCCCCAATCGTCACAAACATTTACCCAGTCGCCCCCCCCCCCTCCCCCCCACCCCATTTTCCAAGTCCATCGCCGCTGATAATTCAGTGGGAAGAACTCCTATTTAACCAAATACTTATTTTTACAAATATCGCCTGACTTGTTAACATGGACAGTATACGCCATCTTTTCAGATTTTATCAAAGTTGTACTTTTTTAAATACTTTTTGTTCTTCTTTTTAAAAAAAAAATAAAATATGCATTAATTTTCATTAGGTATACATAAAATATGTCAGATAACACACCCATTCTAATTTGGCGATTGGTTGTAATAATACAATGAACTCTTACAAGCAATTTAGTTTTACTAACATTTAAATTGTATAGTGTTTTATCTATTATAACATTAGTATCCTTTTTAATAAATGACGTAATTTGGTCTTTCAAGATATTCTGTGAAGGCAGACAAGTATATAATTCGTTTTATTTATAAAGGAAATGTACTTGTAATGTATAATTCATCACGAACAATCTCGGTCCAAGAGGTGAATAACCATGACTGTTTTTTTTCTATAAGCTTTCTGGTCAAAGTCTAAATAACGGCTCAATTTTCTCAATTCAAAACAATATTTTCATCTGTGAAATTTATACCGGCTTTCCAATGCCGATCATGCTTCCTTCACCTTCAGGATTATGTTATTTCAATTTCGTGCAATATGTGCGCGTGTGCAACCTGTCTACCTGTGGATTCATGCGCGTGCTGCACGGTGCAATTCACAGATGTTGCCCGACAAAAAAAATCAATCATATGTCAACAAGTACAACATAATTTCGAACAATATATAACAAGGTTGAAAAAAAAATTAAAACTCGGTCAACAAGAAAAAAAAACAATTATTTATCCTTAAAATTTACAAAGTCCACGGAAATTTGAGCTTACATGCTGATACGGTATGAGTTTGTACGAGGGAGGTTATTTACTCCCTTCGTAACTCATCAGGTTTGTGGTTGATTTAATACTTCAAAATAGAAAGAAGCAACCCAGCATGCAATTATTGCATGTTACCTGCACGCCAGATAACACCTCACCGCCTTACAATAAAGCCCAGACGCCCGTGGTTTTCGTCGAAGATGGCAGATCTTGTGTCCTATTTTCTCCGAAATTTGAGTTTTCCAAAACCTCAATGCTTTATGAAGACATAAGATGTTACGTGGGGTGTAAGGAATGCGCTTATTGTATTGTGGTTTGTAATCCAATAGGAACCGAAAACGAAACCTCAAGCTTCGAAACAACCCTTCATTTAAATCAAACAAACTGTTATTCAATACTGCTAGTATTTGAGTCAAATACAGACATATTTAGAGATATTGCGAAGTCTCTTAGGAAACTAAGGATTATATTTACCCGTGTAATTAGCGTGTTAAACTATGCTGTATGAGTGTATCAGTCTCTGAACTTTGTCTCAGTGGTTCAATATCCGTGACACAGTAAGTCGGTAGGACCCTTCCGGCAATGTCTGGACACCTTAATTTGGAAAACGGCCGATTCATAAAGAACGGACTTTCTTTTCAAAATAATATTATATACATGTACACTATACAAGCCTGGGGTAAAATTTAAATTGAATGTACACATGAATGATGGATAAGGTTGTACATGTACAATCGGAAGGCCTCGGGTATCGGGGTTGAGGTTCAAGAACCTTGAACTATTGATGTTTGTTGACGGTGTTCCTTTATAAATACAAGACTACACGTAGCAACAAAGTTTAGAACAATTACGGTATTTTTAAAGTTGTCAATTAAAATTTCATTTATTTGATCATGGAATAACTCGACTCTTTCAATGGTCTAACTTTATCCCTCCTGTTGAGCACTAGTTACGTACGATGCAGGAAAAAAACCCTTCGTAATATTCTCCTACCCAGTAAAGTTCAGATACGTGAAGTTGGTCACTAGAAACTGGCTACCAAATGAAAAAAAGCTGACTACTAGTTAACTAGTTACTAGTAACTTGCTACAAAATAAAAGAAAAGTGGGCTACTAGTAATTATCTACAAAATAAAAGAAAAGTTGGATACTAATAACTAGTTAACTAGTAACTGGCTACGAAATAAAAGAAAAATAGGCTACTATATTAAAATAACTAGTTACTTGTTACTTTCTATCTGAATAGATTTATACTTATTTCACTTGATCCGATCCTATGTTGGAAATGCTACTTTTTAAAAATTGTAAAAATTATATACATATAAACTACAAATTATCATACATCTACATACGTTAGTGATATAAAGGTATATTTTGTCATCTAATAACATAGCGTTTAATTTTGTAACAATTTTGATACAATTTTGCATGTTTCAATTATACAAGAATTTCAGACAATTCCGTACATATATTTGTATAGTAAAGAAAGATGAACTAAACCTTATTTTGTTTACATTTACATATAAAGATACGTTCTAAAAAGATATGTTTAGAGATTATTGTCATTTCCATTCCAATTTAATTCAATCAAATCCATTTTGTTTTGTTTTGTGAATCCTAAATTGTTGGAGTCATTATGAAGCTGCTGATATTTGGCTAACATTAATTACATTAGAAGTTCAATTTTGGTAATTCCTGACGTTTTCAAAATATAACTACATGTATGATAGCAAAGCTTGGATAGAATACACACATAAAGAAGTTGACTTAATGTTACTTTTTAATCAACCGTTTTTAATGTAACAAATGTAGTTATTGGTTAACTTAGTCTATTAACTAGATGGTCAGTATATTTTATTTACCAGTAAAGATTTTCTTTGTGAAAAAGTTTATAACCTTATAAATAAATTATGTTGTCATTTAAGAAAAATGTACGTGGGAATAACTTTCATACGTTTGTATAATTAGTAAAATGGTTGAGTAATCAATTTTTCCAACTAACTCTTTTTTAAGATGAATTTCATATGCGGTATAGACCCCCATACAGACCCAGTTAAAGAATCAATGACAAAAGGACATTTTTTTTAAGAATTAAAGGGACGTACTTCGGGTAAATGCACAGAAGTGTCAATGAATTTTGCATTGTAAAACGACGACATGCGTTTTTGATTGAAAATTCACGCTTCCGGACCGTGATTACGTAACTCTAACTTGGCCTTGTGTATTTTTTTCAATGCGAGGGGTTTAAGTTTTGTTAAAACCACACTGAGTGATTCATATGACATGAGATTAAACCCGAAGATAATAATAACAATAGTGGTATCAATAAAAACATCATCATCATCATCATCATCATCATCATCAATAACAATCTCGGTTATAACAAATGGTGTTCAAAAAAGTTTTTGATGAAAGACGGCGAAACTCGGGATTAGTTAATTGAATTTTTATTAGTATTTACACTAGGTCTAATCAGTCTTGATTGTGTATTTTTGAAAAGAGTTCACGTCGACTTTTTTTTTTTCGGGAAGAATGCTGATAATTTTTTAAAAAATATTCCGTCAATTTCAAGACGTTTACATGTATACGATTTAATACGTTTTTTTAACCTCTGAACTTAAATAGATTTTTAATTTGACTGTATGACGTGGATTTAAAAGAATCTAGTAAACTAATCCAATAATTGAAAATTTTAATCGCAATTAAATAGCTATATTGAGGTAGTCTTTGGAAACCTCCCCAGATCTGACTATTTCTGACCACCTTACTCCCTTCAGAGTAGGGAGTAACTGTCCTGTTTGTTGGTAGTATTTTTAATCTTCGCCGTTCCTGTTTTTCACAATTTACCCAGTTGAAGTCGTTTTAACCTTGGAGTACATGTACCATTGCCTTGGTTTAAAGGTTTCGTGGTGTCACGGCTTTGTTGTACACATAAAACCCTCTCGGTATTTAATAATTAAGGAGTGCAATAGATAATTATAGAGCATGTCTTACGTGTTGGAAATCCAGGGAATTTCCCTTATTAAACCTTTCATGTACGCTGTAAAAATATTTTCTTTAGAAAAAAATAATAATCACCGCAGATCAATTCTTTATTGTTTTTGTTAAATTGAAAGTTGAGATTTGCATTTTTTAAATCAATTTTTATGTACATCACACGAGATTTTTGGAACCAGGAAGTATAGAAGTACATTGTATATTTTTATGCTATTGTGAAACTCTTATTCATTGCTGAATAATTCTGTTTGGTGTAAATCATATTGATTTCATACTCAATAACAATTAAGATCCAAAGCAGTTATTTATATATAGTACATGTACTAGTGCATGTGTGGGTTTTTTGTCTGTAAGAAGGGTGATTGTATCACTTTTTGAAAAAAAAAATATATGAGGAAGCGGGTGAAGAAAAAAGTATTACAATTTTTCTTTATCTAGAACCTAATTTACACCCTTCTTTAAAAAAAATAGTAAAAAGACCCGATGTCTTCCCCATTTATTTCTACTCCAAACAATTAACCACTTTCCCTCTTACAAAAATAATTTTGAGAAATTACTCTGTGCTGAAAAAAATTCTTTAATACAATGTATTCTGAGGATATTTTCCCCATTTGTGCCTAAATGTAGTATGCTATTTCATAAAAAAAATTCTGATTGTTACCATTGAGAAATTTGAAGAAGAAAATATAACCTTCGAAATGTATACGTATAAAATGACTTATTGAATACGTGACAAACCCCGATAGTGCCTACACAGCAAAACCAGATGTCTAAACAAGCTTGTCATTGTGAAACCGAAATAAGCATTCGTAAGAATTTCTCATGTGACATTGAGCAAAGACACTTTATTGAAAGACTTTTGGGTCTTCTGTGAGCGCACTCGCGCACGTCGGAAAACTTTCGCTTTCATCATCAAAAAAAGGGGGATTATACATGTAATGCGAAGCACTTTACGGCATTTAGTAACACCGTTCTCCGTTCCAATTAGGCCGTGTTATCTAACTGTTTTCTTTTTCATTATTTTTATATAATTTTAAAATGTTTTATTGATATTTCGTCGTTGACTTGTTTGACTCCTAAAGATGGAAGCTAAACGAAATTAAGGCCAAGAGTCATATTCAAATGTTAAACGTTTTATAATGAATTCTGGTCAATGAGGGTTAGGAAAGGATAAAGTATTAAATAACGATAAATGTTCAGTCTTCTTTCTAGAATTGCCTTTTTGCGCGTACTCGCTGCGCTTCTGTAGATTTTTGGGCCCTTCCACATTAAACTTAGCAAAAAATAAACCATTTTTCTTATATTCAGAAAAATAGTAAAAAACAGAAAATAATAACCCGATTGACTGGTACATGTTTTTTCCACTTTGATGGATGGTTAGTTTTTTTTTAACACCGGAAAGCAGAATAGCAATTGCAAGGATAAACTACGTTTTCAATTTATCTTGTTATTAATTATTATTGGTTATGTAAAGCAAGACATATAACATGCTGATATTTAAAACACCCCCTAGAGTGAAATCTGCATTTCCCACTGCTGAACTCCTTAAATAGCTGTTTTGACAACAACATTACCATTTTCATTGCAAGTAAGGAATTAATGTGAAGCACAAAACATTCAATTCTCAAAAATATTAAATAAAAAATATGGATCAAACAGCGCCAATCTTTTAAAACATATTCATGATGAAAGTAAAATATACACGTATTTTACTTTGATAAAAAGGCCTTTTAGTAGGAGAGCAAAAATGTCTTAACTTTCAGTTGGTCAAGAAATGGTTTTTTTACTGCATAATTGATGAATAAAGTAAAACGTTTGGATAATTAATCATATAAGTTTTTGTAGAAAAGAGCTGTTAGATTTAGGCAAATTTTCAGCTTTTGACTTCTATATTATTTTGGAAGTCTCATCATCAAATAGTGAATACATGGCACCTTTCAATTTAACCTTATAACAATGTGATAAACCACTTATATCAAAAGTACTACCAGTCAAAATTCTTTACTACAATCCGTTTAAAAAAAATATCTCTTCATGTTTAAGGTCTTATCTATTGATATAAAAAATAAAGAAACTTTACTTAATTTCCATAATTCAATAAGAGACTTAACATATGCCTTCTTTTACATCTAGTATCAAGTGTTTTCCTACATGGCGGTAGGTGTTTATTCTACGCTAGTGCAACAATGGCAATTGCAAGCAAGCATATCAGTTTGCATACTATCACACAGGTTCTGTCCTATTCAAATTTCAAATTTCAAATTGAAAAAAAAAATATTTAAAAACGTTGCCCACGTGGACTTTGCATGTACCCAGTACAGGGAATTTGTCCCTGACCCTTTGTTTACGTAAGAACAAGACTGATGTTATTTGGAAACCGTTTATTATGAACACAACAGTTATTGTAACAGTGTAAGGAACAGTTCTACAAACGGTCCTCTGTACATAAAACAAGACACATTCTTCTAGATCACAGATAAATAAACTTAAATACAGTCACATCGTATTACTAACGTACATACAAATACTTTTATATGAAACCCATATTCTGATGCAGAAGGTTCTACGATAGGCCTGCTGATATGCTAATTAACTAACTTTTTTTCAATTTAGTAATTGTAGGACTTGACGTACGAGCTTGTGCGTATGTTCTAGCATAAAGTAAGGTATAGCTACAATGCCCAGGTTTTTCCTGAAGTTCATTCGATTCTATTAAATAACCAGACAGAACAACATACATTCAAAATACACAATCAGCATACCATCACTTACATATGTAACTGATTTGCGACTGTTCATATGAGAAGAGCTAGACAGTAATTTATTCACGAGAAGGAGCACCGAATCCATCAAATCTTTGAGCAGAAGTTGGATTTTCTTCTTCCACTGTTCGCATTCTGTCAATGATCGGAAATTTCAATCTCATGAATTCCTCCATATGCGGTCGGTCGTCTGCTTTTCCGAAGCACTTGGTCATGACGTCATACACTTCTCTCGGCTGGCCTTGAAGAGTCTCGTGCAGTTTCAACATTTCCCGCGGATTAACTTCTCTCGCAAACTGGTCGAGCGACCAGGTGCGGTATTCCTTGTAAGGTTTTATCTTGAAAATCAATTCCAGGGCCAAAAGTCCTGCTGCGTACGCATCATCACATGAGAGGTAGGCTTCGTCGTTCAACACTTCCGGTGAAATGAAGACAAAGTGAGAGACTTCGACAGACTCCCTGTCCATTGGGAAATTTGCTTTCCTTGGCAAACACGCTCCAGTAAGAGTGACCCTTTCTGTAGATTGGTCCAGCTGATGACGAAAAACAGCATCATTACGTCATGAATCGTCATATATTACGAATCCAATTGGGAATGAAAATTTTTAAAATTGAATTTGCTTAATTATATGAACGTATTTTAAGGTAGTGGTTGCAGAGTATAATCACACAAGATAGGCTTAAAATTGACAATAATCCTTAAGATTTCAGTGGACCGAGCATGATTTTAAAAGAAAGTATTTTTACTACACTTATTATAACAATTTTAAGGTGTAGAACTATTAACATGTTTAGCATACCGTAATAGTGTGTGTGTTCAGCTCCATGTGAACTAATCTCCGACGATGGAGGTACTCCAGCCCTTTCACTGTCTCCTGAAATATCCGGATCCTCTCTTTCCCGTCCCTGGTTTTACTCTTTAAGTATTGTCGGAGTGTCCGCATTTTGTTCTTGTAGATGAGAGCCGGAAAACCAACGTAAGCTCGATGGAGACCAAGGAACTCGGCGACATGTTGGTGTTTCAGAAACCTGAGCAAAGGAAAGAGCATTGATGTACTAGATGTACTAGAATAAGTAATTTGAACAACTCCAGGTGATTTAATAACTGGCACAATTTAAAGAATTAAAGTGTGAAGTCCTCTAAATGAGATACTTGTATCAAATATCAAATCTTGACAAGATCAACTGCAATGAGAGAGAGAGAGAGAGAGAGAGAGAGAGAGAGAGAGAGAGAGAGAGAGAGATAAAATACTGCAGACCTCTTTATATTCTTTATTCAAACATCTTTCAAAGAGATGAATTGTATTATAGTATAGCGAATCTGTACCTGAGTTTTGAAACCTCCGATGTGATATTGTTAACCCCTGATGACGTCATGTAAATTCTGATGAACACTGGCGTATCCTCCCTCTCTTCTTCCTTTCTGACGGTTCCATTCTGGAGTATGGTCCACAGGGCTCTTGTTTCGCCCGTCATCGCCCCATTGTTCTCATTATAACTTTTCTCGATGAAGTTGGAAATTCCGATGGTCTGGTTACTAGAATGGTTTATGGAGTTGGAAATCTGAATATCGGCATGCCGGAAGTCATCTACAAAGATTTCTCCTTCTCCGTACTCAGTCAGCTGCTGTTTTAGATCCTCTAGTCCATGCATCATCTCTTCATATAGTTCTATGGATACATTCGTATCTTTTCTGCATCGTAGAATATGTTCCATGACTTCTCTGTTGGCCTTGATGATTGCAGGTATCTTCTGTTGAATATCTGAAAGCTTTTCTCTGCTCTGATCCAACAAATTGTCAACAAACTTTCGCAGGAAAGTGTTCCCTTTCGGCGTATTGAGAAGGTAATTGTAATACCGGTCTGACTTTTCACGAGTTACTTTGGTCCGATATTTTACGTACTCCCCCATGCGATTTTTGCCGGGAACCAAACTTTGTAGGGCGTTACCAAGAGGGGAAAGAATTTGGGCAATGAAAGGAACTGACAGTTGGTTTTCCGTGTCTTCTGTGTCCATCATCATGCTTGGTAAATTACTTTGACCAAAAATGGAGTTCCGTTTTCGCAAGGTTCCGAATTGATAACCAGAGTCGTTGCTGGTTATGGATCGACAATCTGAGTTAAGCTCGTCATCCACATCAGTCAATTCGTCGTTCAACAACTTCAGTTCATTGTTGATCTCTCTGAGAATAGTTTTTTCGATGTCGTGAATATGGCCTTGCTTCTCCTCCCATCTTACCAGCTCTTTGGATATTCTTTTCGATGTCATCTCGTAAATTTCCATCTTTAAGTCGTCCCAGCAGGAGAATTTCTGTGGATCGGGAGTTTCATTCAGTGCCCAAATTATGATTCCTGTTCTAGATGGATGTGTCATTAAATGCTGTTTGAACGACTGGAAGATTTCTTCACTTGCTTTGTCAATTTTATCGGAGAGAGCTTTGAAAACATTTTCCGCCTGAGAATTCAACCTTTGTAACTTTAATTCTATATGAGACAGTTTTTCCTGAAGACTTTCCTCTGAACCGTCCAAGCGATGTACAAAAGTCTTCAAGTGATGAGTCATTCTTTTTAATATGGTTTCCAACCATCTAAAAATGAATAGAATTTGCAAGTGAATTCACACTTCTGTTTTTTTTTTAAATTTCTGGCGTTACGTACTGATATTTACAAGAATTCAGATTTAAGTAACTGTTTTAGTATTGTTGTTTTTTTTAAATGAATGATGTAATTAAAAACTTCGTTTCTTTTTCCATACTTACTTGTAAGTAGATGTAACCCTTTTATCGAGTGCAGATTCAAAAAGTTCATGAATCCCTTCCCATAATGCCTTGTAATCTGGAGTGATGTAGTTCTCGTTCTGGTTCAACTCTCGCCTTGCCTCGAGGGCTGAAAACTTGATCACTTGATCTGTTTTAAGACCAGGCCAGAACTTTTCGAGTTTTGTCACAATGTGTTGAAATACTTCCTCTCTCTCGCTTTTCAAATCGTCCCAGTGGTTACATATAAACAGAGCCAGTCTTGGATCGAACCCCAGGCCACTGCCATCTTTCTTTTCCTTTTTGGTGGTTATAATCATTTTCAGCAAATCCCCGAGCTGAAAAAGGAAGAAAATTCAAATAAAGACCTGTCCTGATAAGAAATAAAATTCTTTTTTCTTGAGTCTACATGTATATCTCAAATGTAAGTTGAAAACCAACCCTATCTTCGTCCACTCGCGACCCACTGTTTGACTTGATCAGATATAGGAATCCGTGGATCTCGTTGTTGGCAACAAAGCGTTTGATGACGCTGTCCATGACTGGGTTTTCTCCTATTCCTGGTGAATCCACCAAAACAAGTCCACACTACACAAAAGCCAGAATCACAACATTAGCTTGACCTTGACCTTTAATCAATTCCAAAATTAGGTTTTTGACTTTGGTTTGTTACCATTAATTAGGGAACAAAACTCACACCCCCCCCCCCCAAATAAAAAAGACACCCAAAAAACAAAAACAAAACAAAACAAAAACTATGGTAGAGATCTAAAACAGTCGAAATTAAACTATTAACAAAAAATCTTTTGCAAATAGAACTGCTCAAATACCTTTAGAATCTTGCTTGGGATTTTGAGATGGACTTCGACGATTCTGTCCCCAGTTCGCTCAGTGGTCTCCCTTAGTGTTAGGTCGTGTTCAAACAATAGTTTTTCTACTTGTTTGTTCACTTCTATGCCGGGTGTGAGGGGGACATCTTCTTTGTTCCCGCTTTCGTAAAGGACGCACACAGAGACCTTTGTTCCATACGATATACGCGTGATGACGGATGTACAGCAAACAGCTTTGACTGTCAGGAGGTCCTTCTCGCCCAGAACCAGATTCAGAAATGTTGATTTACCAGCATTTGTTTCACCTTCAATGCAAAAATGTACCACATTTTGATTACAGTGTTTAAATATCAGTATATATGGAATTACTTAAATAGTATAAGGTGTAACTTGTAATGCATATTTGGAGTGTATGAAAAAATGACAATAACAAAACCGTCAACCATTTTATTCGGTCTCTCTGTCAAATCATTATGCGAATATGGACAAGGTTCAAGATCGACCATTTATACATTGATGCCACATGCTACTATTTTAAGTTTTATAGTGCTCATTTATTGAAGAATCAAGGATTGGTTTAGTAGCACCAACTTGTAAGTAATCTCAGTACTTTGATTATAAAAACGTCAGTTTACCTGCTACAACTACCACGCAATGTCCGCTGGTGATGTATTTGGTTTTGATAGTAAGATCTGTAACAAGGTCCTTTGTAATGCCCTCGGTCTGTAGAAGAGATTCCAGAGTTGTCTGCCCTTTGATGCGTTCCCTGCCGGAAGTAGACAATTTGTGGAAATTTGCGTTGGTATCCTTGAATTTACCGAGGAGTTCCCGTAGTTTTTTCCTTCTCTGGTAGTCGTCTGCTTGTTTATCGGAGAGTAACTTTAGAACCTTAAAAAGAGAAAAAAAATATTTAAACTAAAATATTTGCTTTCTAAATACTTTTTTGTGATTTGAATTATATTTTCTCTTGGCAGAGATCATTGTACATATTGTTTGCCGTTGTTTTAATATGATGATAGAAATGATGATGAAATAAGACTGATTATCAAAAAACCTTTTAAGAAAGTCTCCGAATAAAATTGTCTTTTATTTAATGTCTTAAATACTATCTTAAAATATTTAGAACCAATATCCAGTTCAGAATTTTCCTACTGGCCAAACAGTGAAAGTTTCATCAGAAAAACCAAATAAATGTGAAATAAACTTAAAAAGCCATTAAATAAGATATCGGAGTACTAGGTATCTTGTTATTTTGCTTACTGTCAATTACCAGTATCTACGGGCTAAAAGTAAATAGTTTTATAATTAGCAATTTCTAGGTGACTGAGATTTTATTTCACCAATCTGTTGTGAGTATAAAGAACACGAACTTCATTTCAGTTGAAAGCTAATCGTCTTACAAAAAAAATAAATATATGCAGTGTGTATTCAACACCCCACAGAGCTTTTCTTTATTTCTGGACAATACCCCACCCGTCATTGGCTTCTGATTGGTGGAAAGTCAGGCTCATGGAACCCGGAAGACAAATTATGTCTTTAAACATTTCAATTGAACAATTTAAAACTGTCTGTAAACTTAAACGGCTTTCAAAATTTTTTAAATGCCAATTCACGCATGGCTGAAAATGGTTCTATTGACAAACTGCACTAAGTTATCCTTCAAACATCATAAGGCAGAATTTGTATCGATCTCTTCGAAAAATACTGCATTGCTTTGGGTTATATTGATTTAAGAGGACTGGATAATAGTGACCATTTTAAGACTTTTTTTTACCTCCTTTAAATGAAGAGTTCTGTATAAAGATATAGAAAAATGTTCAAAATTGTAAAGAGAAAATATTTTAGAATTTCTCTCTCCTAAATAATGATGTAAAGCAGAGCATATCCTGTTAAAAAGTGTAAGGCAAATCTGACTTAATTTTTTTTAATCACCTAGCCTCCTTAAATGCAAAGATTTGTACGAATCAAATAATTGTGAATTTTGGTTAAAAGTGAAAAACAAAATTATAATAAATAAATGACCATTTAGAATTAAAAAGAAACCTAATAACAAGGATTTAAAATAAGTTATTAAACTACGGAAAAACCCCCCAAAAGATTTATTTCGAGCAATATATTGCACCATTTTTCATGTCAATTTTTTTATTATTAAACCTGCTTGAATACAACGTCACGAAACACATCGTATCTGGTTTCCATGCTTTATCTTTTGAATTCTTTTTCGTGATTTCAATGATAATGGAAAGGATATATATGTATGGTATGTAAGGTTACCACTGCTATTGAGATGCTGCTTTTAAACACAGAATGAAAATGTAAAGATGATACTGTGGCGAAAACCGAGAATTGATAGACAAAAAGCGCATGACTAAGAATTTTGCGAATTCCCAATACCAAATTTCCCTCAAATCTACACCTGAGCGTTCAAAGAAAATAATTGAAATGGAAAAAAAAATACGCCTTTGTTTCAAAAAATGAAATCCCCGCCATTCTCTTGTATTTTTAGTTTTGTAATGTAATACTTTTGTCTGTTTCTGAAATTACAAAGGGGAATTTCACTTTCCAAAATGATGTCATAACATATATTTAGATATGTTTCATTTACTTTAAATTAAAATCAATGTATCATTAAACAATTGTTTTAAAAATTTAAAAATTCAAACCATTTCATAGAATCGCAATTCTGAAAAGAAAAATATTACATTGTTGAGACCAAAAAACCCAACTCAACAGTCATTTCATATTACACAAAAATTTGAAATACATGTATTGAATATTTTTTCTATAATCGATAGTAGGCCTTTTTTCTTTCAAGACATTTTTTGGAGAAAAAAATTATTGATTTATTTAAAATCCCATAACATACTAGACTGTGTCTAAACACACGTACCCCCTTTTATATAGCATACGTGCACCTATAGCGAATTGAACGCAGTCGATCAGGTAATTTTCTTTAATTATATATGTTTTCAACCAAAACGTTTCGCAGAACTTGTCCTTGAATGTACAGACGGACTCGATTGTAAGATTGTGTAATCAATAAACGAGAGAGAGAGAGAGAGAGAGAGAGAGAGAGAGAGAGAGAGAGAGAGAGAGAGAGAGAGAGAGAGAGAGAGAGAGAGAGAGAGATTTATTTGCTTCTCTAAAGTGGCTTCAAAATATCTTTTATCAGGTAAACCCTTATAAATGCTTATTTATTTATATACTTAAAAACAAATAGATACTTATCAGTTCTAAAATTAATTCATTTTTCATCGACCCGGAAGATAGAATATGCAAATGAGACTGTGATATTGATCTACACCAATGAAGGTCATTATTTAATTGCTTTAATGACAAACAGAAAAAAAACCCCCTGATATGGGTATGTAAATAAAAGATCAAATACAGTTGCCAAGCGGAATCTTATCATGTTTATTTAAATGAAGCATGTGATTTAAATTTAACATGCTTTTTTATATTGTAAATTCATACGTTCCGCCGACACAGTTCCTAATATTCTTTCAATTGAAAATTACTTTCAAGTTTTTTAAAGGACTCTATCCCAAAACATTTTTTTTTTATTTTAATAGATATTTTATAATTCAAAGAATATTACACAAAACTAAAAAGGGACATTTTGTCTTTTGTAATCAAAATATGAAATGAAATGAAAAATGTTCTTGATAACGTGAATGAAACTGATGAAAATTAGAATGCTTCGAGATAATATATTACATGATGGAAGTTTTTTAGAATACATGTTATTTTATCCCAAAAAATATTCTAGGCTTCCGATAATTTGTTGCTTGAAAAAAAAATTGGGTCTTTTATGGGCAAACAATCTGACCAGAAACGTTTTTTTTTTCCTATTCACAATTTTACGAATATAATTTGTTTTTATTCTGACAAAATTTATTAGTTTAAAAACTTTTTAAAAAATAAATATTTCTAATCCATAACTGGTTATTATTTTAAAAAAAAATGTTTAAAATATCTTTAATTTCATTTTTGCAATGATGCAAGAGTTTCACAGAATAAAAAAAAAGTAAATAAAAGAAAATAACTAAAAAATATAGATATTTGAAGTCCAAATTTTTAAAGTACGTTCTTATATTAATGATGTTAATAATAATTTTACAATATTTAAAGAAGAAATGTTAAAACATATTCGGCAAATAGTTTGAAAATAAAGGATATGAAGATCTGCGTACATACGCCATAAAAATGCATAAACAGAAGCCCCTCTACCAGAACAATGCCTACCAAAAAAGAAGCAAACAATAGACATGTACAGTGTATATTGTCAACTCAATGATTATCTGATTGATTATATCATGTAACAACATATACAGTACTCTTATAGAAAGTTTCAAAACTAATAAATGTTAATCAAAAGAAGAAAGCAGCAATAGGTTTATATTTTACTAGTCAACCCTCCTCCGCCTCGAAAAAAAAATCAATTACTAGTAATTTGAAAACAAATGAAAGATAATGAATCCAGATAATTAAGCCAGATAATTGTAAAAAATAAACACCCCACACACAAAAGTGTTTGCAACATGCAAGTAAACTATATAAATGTAAAAAATCTATGAGATATTGAAATTACTTCTATCATATTATAATACTGTTTCGTTCTCATTCTAAACTAAATAGTATTGTTGGATTGTTATTTACAGTTGTATCTACCTCCCGAATCTGTTATTCTGCGCTTAACATTGGCATTGGATTGCGTTTAATTGTATAAGATTCAAAAGATCGATGATGAATCAGTTAAAGAGACAAAACAGTCTGCTAAAACTATCTGAAATCAATGTCAATCAAAACAAGTTACGAATGTTACTGACGTGTGTTTTTTTATTTCCACTCAAAATTATTTTGCAAATTCTAATAATACTTCTATAACTGTACCTGTCTTAAATGAAGAACCTTAATAAAAGCATATCTAATTTTTTGAAATCTTTCTTTAACGGAGTCTGTTACCTTCTCAATTGGGTTCCCCTTCGACTCCATGAAATCCAGGTGCATACAGATTCGGGTTCTCATTTCTTCCACCGTGTTAAGACCGCTCAGACTGACGTCCAGTTCGTCGGCATAGTCCATGACAGTGTCCAAGTCAGCGTCCGGACTCAGCACCATGTCCTTGTTAATGTCAACGCTCCCGCGCCTTGTTATCATAAAGTCCTTATAGGACGTGTCCATATCAGGAGTTCTAGGACTCGCCATTTTTTCTTAGCACAGAACAACTCGCTCTTGGTTTTGCGATGACTGCGAAGAATCGCCAACTGCAATTGACTATATAAAGATGGGTTTTTCTTATGCGACTGCGCATGCCTATTCTGTCTTTTTTTGCTTCGGATTTTTTCTTACTTTTGTTCTATTTTTAAAAGTCTCTTCAATGCTTGAAACTTGTATTTGAACCGGGAAGAGCTTTAAAGGTACACCTTCCACAGAGCCGTAGCACTACTTTGGTCGCCAGTGTAAACCGAGAAGAGGAAAAAGTATATTTTTTTTCTCTTAGCCTTTCTTCGAAAAACCTTTTCTCAATCTTGTCGTCTGACGAGAAGAAAACCGGGCTGAGGAAATATATAGGAATCGAGCACCATGCCCGTGGAAATAAATTGTCGGGACGATATCATAAAGTTACCAGACATCGCCTCGCTGCGTGCTTTGAAGAAACAGTGGAACGTTCAGAACGAGGGTCCCCTCACAAACAGGGATGATTATGTACGTCTTCTGCTCAATTTCTACGACAGGATGGGCGCCCCCGCTAACAATAAGGTAAGACAACAACAACAACAACAACAAAAATAAAATAAAATCGTGATCTATATTCTAATTAACAATTTGATCAATCGGTTGATTAAAGGGGCAACGATGCATTGTCACACAAGCGAGGGCTCTTAAGGAATGTTTCAAAACAGCGAATGGACATGATTATTCTTGATATAAATGGAATTTTCATTTTTTAAAAGAACTCTTTGAAAGATTTACGTAAAATTCTATATTGTTGAAAAAGAAAGTAGATAACATTGTGCCAATAAATGTGAAAGTATATGTATTTCTATGCTGATGTCTACTTTCGGAATAATTATTACGTGGTGCACACACACATTAATTATTTACCAAGCTTTAATCTGCGCAGCTAGATCATATTTGTCCCAAAAAATAACCACTGCTGCAAAACAGCCTGGAACAACAACACACAACAAATATAATACGTTGTGGGTCCAAAGGTGCACAACCTGTATATATTCATTACATGACGAATCTTGTAGAGGGTGCAACGATTGAAATTTGATACAAATGTTGCACTTGTAAAGAATAAAAGATGTCGTCAGTTTTAATTAAGAGCGAAGAATTTAGCAAAGTCTTTTTTCTTATCAAAAAAAAAAATAACATCGCCTCAAATATCACGGGACATATCTGCTTGATTGTATGGTATCGTTTAATCTTTGAACAAATTTGAATAGCGTAATTTACCATTAAGGGTGGCACTGAGACTCGAGTGTGAGGATATTTAACATTTGATGAAATTGTCAACATGGCGCGGGGCCGTCGTTTAGCGAGAACGAGCACATTTCCATACTCAGTATTTATTTGAACGAGCGTATGTAAGAAGATTTGTTCTTAGTCTACACAGATGATTGACAATATGTTTATCAGTTTTTAAACACTGAACGCTAGTCAAGGAAGAATGGATTCAAAAGAGAGCTGTTCAAGCACCACGCTTAGTAGGCAATTTCATTTTGTGCTGAGTTGAAAAAACAACATCGTTTTCTTTGTATGAATATATTTTTTTTTACAAGATAAAATCATGTCATTATCTAGTTTTCGGAAGTATGACAATTTTTTGTCCTCCTATAAACCAGTTTATAATACAAGGGCAATTTAAGGCTGCTATATTATTTGTTGGGTATTTAAATGCAGTTGCCATTAACTGAAACAGACACGTATATATCCATTATTAAAGTATGTATAAAACATTGTCAGCTAACGATTTAATTTGCGTGTGTCTATGGACGCAAAGAGTTTGCAATCAACACAACCTATAACGAAAACCTTTTAGTTGAATGTCGAAACGCACAGTTTAGATTTCAAAATTTAATGAAATAGAAGAATTCGTTTAGTATACATGTACGTGTAAGAACACAACATAAACATTAGGTACTCATATATATGATCAAACATTCAAAAAATTGTCGCCATAAAAAAATAGAAAGCACCCCCCCCCCCCCAAAAAAAATTCCAAAAACAAAAACAAAACAATGGTTCTGATGTTTTTATGATTTAAAAATATTTTGTCAATGAATATTATTCAAAACTAGAAAAATTAATGTTTGTGATAACTGAATTAATTACTAGTAATTAATTTTTTCATTCATTCTTTCATTCGTGAATCTATTCTATATAACAGGAAGTTGACTATTTTTTTTAAATTCAACATAAAAAGCCTTTTGATTGGCTAATTATTATTAGATCCGATTATACTGTTAAACTTTTAAAAGTTTTTATTTAAGTAATAAGGCATCATACTTTGAGTATAATGAGGTGACTAAATACGATCCAGATGATAAAATAAAAAAAAAAACTAAAGCGTTTATTTTAGATTTGATCACACTCACCTCTTAATTGTCAAAGAATAATTCCTTATTTTATACTTCAGCAATCGTCCTATTAAATATTAGTATTAAAAAAGTCAATGTATTAGACTACTAGTTTACATTACAAAATCAATTCATAGTGTTATCACAAGCAAAGACACTGAAAAAAAGTAAAAATTGTTATAAGATAATAAAGTAAAACCCCGACATTGATAACCGTACTTGTATTAATTGAACATTCAGAACCAGGAAGTACCTATATAAATATCTGATCGGATTATACTGATTAGTTGCAAAGAAGGGATAAGTGAAATAAAAATACGAAAGGTCTGTGGCCTGTAGCCTCAGTGGGATACGAAAACTGCGGTAAATCACCGTACAATTTTATTTGGACCCAAACAACTAAAACTATCACTGAGCTTTTCCAAAGTAATAAAAAAATCGACTGAAGGTAGAGAACTGCAAACATTTGAAGCAAAAACGATTTATAACTTGTTTATACATGTAAAGCAATACAATGTACCTATTTCTATAATAAATAGAAAACAGACACCAATTTACAAAATAAATTCATATGCACATGTAAACACGAACAATTTCGACTGATAATTGTTTAAACAACTTTTTAATTGGTTGTTTAAGTTCAACTCATCAAATACCTTTCAGTGAAACATTTGAGAAATTACGTACAAAGAGCACCAATTCTTCCTTTTATTCCTTTCATTCTTTTTTTAATTCTGATTCACATTCATTTTCATTCATTTACCATGCACATTATTTCAATCTTTTTAAGGATGAAGATTTTTACGTTCTTTTTAGCCCCCTCCGGATCCGAATGCTGGACTTTCGGAAGCCATTCAGCTGGACACCCAGAACCGAGCTAAGCTACAGGAGATGTACGACGAGATCCTGAAGTATTACGGCACCCTCCCCCACCAGTACCAGAAAAGTCTGAACACCGCCTACCCCGACCTCGTGAACTATATCGCAGCGCGGAGGAAGGAACTCGATTCCAGGGAATTGGTCATTCTGGTAGCAGGTATGTATTACAAATTCTGCATTTGATATCTGCCAGAGCAGAAATACCGTAACGTACAAATGTACACGTAGTCGTCTTTATTATCTACGGTACTACATCTGTTACATTTATATTATACTGTAGAAGCAGAAATATTCGTTGATGATTTGATTTCGTTATTTTCTTTGGCAGTATAAATCAACGAAATCCACGACGAATTTTTATCCCAAGTATTAATGATTACAAAGAGCTGACATTATGACAAAATGAAATGCCAACGAAATCTTAGTTTGTTTAAAAACAACGAAATTTTGACCCAACGAAAATATGTGCTTCTACAGTATGTATGTTGGTTAGTAATTATAGTTAAGTTGACCTGAAGGTCTGTAGCTTCCGGTCTGAAAAAAATATTCGGCCAACCGAATTTCGGCAGACCGGGAGCTACAGACCTGCATCAAAGTTGAGTTGAGTTGCAGAAACAAGATTTGAATACGGTTTATGACAGAAAAAGCTGATGAAAAATGTTTTTGAATGAGCAATGATATTCAAAAAATCTCAACATTCAGTTACTTCACTGCACGTAAGAAATAAGATCAATAGGATATCCAACACAAAACGGATTTAACACTTTTGTTAACTAATTGGAACTATTTTAGGTGACACAGGGGCCGGTAAATCGAGTTTTATCAACCTCCTGTTGGAAACTGACATCCTTCCTGTATACGCCATTGAAGCCACGCAGACAATTTGTGAGCTACGAAAGTCCAGAAATGGGGAAAAAGAAGCAATTTGTTACTATAGGCGCGATTCATCAAGGAAGCCGAGAGCCCCTGAAATTATAAAAATAGATGGCGCTGGAGGCATGGAAGATTTAAAAAACCGAATCAAAGAAACCGACCAAGATGAGGAGAGTCCGTATGAACGCATAGAAATATACATGCCTTTCAGAATGCTAGAAGTAAGGAATATTATGTTTGATTTTGAAAAACCGAATTGGACTGGTTTTTTTGATATAATCTTTTGAACTGTTTTGGGTTTGGTATTATATTGGAAAACTGATGTAAGAAACACATGTATTTTCGTTTTCAATGGTATCGTTTTTCTTTTAGGAGGGCGTTGTGATTGTGGATAGTCCTGGGTTTGGAGAACACGGAAAGAGAAGTGGTCAAGTGGAGCGATATTTGGCCAAATCTTTTGGCGCCATCTATCTTGTTAATACCGCATCAGCCGGAGGTGTAAACTCAGGGCGGGTAAGACTATGTTTATGTATGAGTATAGCGTAACAATCTCCAATCGTCTTTGCTTAAACGATCAACAATAATTTCGATATCAACATCGACATCCCTATAATATTAGCCAAACAATAATGAACAAACGTCAGAACTATGGTGTTTCATAGCAACTGATGTAATTTTTCGCATGTATCTGTTATTACCCTCAAGTTTGCATTATCTTTTTCAAATAATACCTAAAATATTTACAAAACTGCCGCTCCATTGCACAATCGACATTTTTTAAAATATTGATTTGATTTCAGAATATAGGTATCATCTTCCAGATCCCCAACGTTCAATCAATGAAACGATTACATATGAATACATTTAATAAGATAATAATTATCCATAACGTTTCCTTTAACAGCTAAGAGACTTCCTCCGATTCGTCGTTAATTCCGCCGGTGATGATTTCAATCCTTCCGCTACCATCTTCATCGGAAACAAAATAGATTCGGTGGATTCAAGAGACCAAGAGGAGGTCAAGCAAACTACATCCTACAAACTAAAGCAGTGCTACCCTGGCCTGAAGGACAGCAATATATTCTTCATGTCTGTAAATGAGGTTAGTTATTCTAATCATCATAACTGTCGAAGCGTCAAAAAACATCTCTATTGAGACCTACTTTTCAAGCGTCTATCATTAATAGCAATATGTTTAATATCTAGATACTTAAGATTAGGTTAATGTTGCTAGCACAGTTTTATTTTTTTGGGTTCAATTTATTTTCCTGCCATGAAGTCAAACTATGCCATGACCTCATATTGTGTAAACTTCTATAAAAAGGGATTTTTTTAGGCTTTTAAAATATAATTTTGAATTTTTAAGTTGCAATCAAGAGTTTTAAATACTTATTAGATAAAGTGTTATAGATGTTTAGGAATGATACATATAATCATGATGATTTCATTATATCCCCGGTAATGATTTTGAAAATGCCTATCTCCACTTAAAGGATTACATGTGAATAAGGATTGGAATTACGCAAAACATAAAATAAATGTTGTTAGAAAACTTCAAATCGTTTTAAAAGTTACTATGCACATTTGATTTCTCCGATTTCTATTCTCTTAACTTTTTATTCAAGGCTTTGAAAGGTGTCTCTTACAATACAAGAACTGACGATCACCAGAGGGTTTTGGTGCACGGGATACAGAAACTTTTTCCCGCCAGTCTCAGGAACAAACTCAGCAACCATTACAGGTCAAAATGAATCTGTCTTACAATTGTTGGATCATAGATATATATTGGCTGTAGTTCTATCTCCTCCTTTTATTTAACTTTCGTCTGTATTCCCTTTTTCATTTATAACTAAACTAAATAAAGGTGAAGTGCAATAATTTTTTGTTAGGTCTTGTCAAACTTAGATAAGTTGATATATAGTGTAAATTTAATCATACTACAGAGTTTTAAGAGTGCATTATTATTTTTAGATAACAAATATTATAACAAATAGACATTTTGATTTATCAAATGGATATGAATAATTAATAAATCTTATTTAAAATTCATTTAAATATTTCATTATTTCACTATAGGTTCCAATCTCAGATATTGAAAAGAACACTAGTATCCGTAAAAGTTTCTAAAACCATGGCGGCGACTGGACGTGAGAAAAAACAAAACGAAATCGAAGATATTCAAAGGCGAATGCGAACCCTCGAGCAAAATGCAAAAGCAACAATTCAAAACTTGAAGATGGACATCAGGCACGAGGAAGAACAGCTCTACGAAGATCTGGCATCTTCTCTACGTGGCAGAACTTTCACCGAAAGTCTGTTCAATATCCAAGAAAGTGAATGTGCAAAACCCTCAAAAGATTGGAAAAAAGTAGCACAAGAGGCCAGTGATATTATAAGCAATAAGGTAGCAAAGGAGATTGATGATTGGGACAATAAGAACCAGAGCGTGGAAGGGATCAAGACGAGGATTTTGGTGAAATTTAACAAAGAATGTCAGGTCTACGAAGATCAATTAAAGGAAATTGAAAGTAAGTGGATAAATTTACTTAAAGACTAAACATGCTGTAAACCAGCTAGTAATCGCGACGATAATATTTCGCAAATAACCTGAGATGAAATGGTTTGCGGCGACAAATTTCGCGACTAAGCCTTATCCAGACATGTTTTATTTATCATAACTATAAGGCAAATACTAGTCTGTGGCGAGAAATATTCGCAACAATGAGGTTCCGCTAACCTCGCGAAAATTTCTCTCACGCGAATAAAAGTTGATTTACTGTATATAAAAAAGATTGGATATGTTAAGATGAAAAGCTCAATTAAAAATAGTGATTAAAATATTGAAATAAATTTATTGATATTTGTAAATATATTATTAAAAAAATATGTGTCTGAGGCATACTAGCAATAATTAGACCGCTTTAACATTAAAAGTATATAATAATAATTTGGGGCTAAATTTGACGAATTTATTTTGTGAAAATAACTGAAAATTATGTAATTTTTGCTTTGAACAGGTGCGTTGTTGGACGGTGACGTCAGGGCAATCAAGGACTTACACAGGTCCATGAAAAAACAAGCTCCCGTGAGACAGATCTGGGCAAGAGCTAAAGAAACAAGGGCCAGTGGAGACAAAATCAACAGTTTGGGATCCATGATGAGCAGCGTCGGGGGTCTCTCCACCAGCGACAAACGAGTTAAAGACGTCTGTAAAGCATACGTAGCAAAAAATCAACTCCAAAGCATGAGATCACTGATCTCAATTTACATTGAAAGCATTTTCGATGGCAACGACCTGAGAATCAAAATCAGCAAATTCGTGACCAGATTCGCTAAAGGTGTGGACACCATAGCGAAAAAGATTCCCGATTTTATTAATGCTGACGCAGAACTGATTAAGAATATCAAGGAGGAAATTCAAAATGCCGAACATAATTTGAGAGAGGTGTATCCAAAGCTTCTTCAAACAGGCACTAGACTTCAGGGACAACTCGACGTTTTCTACGTCAAAAAGGTTATGGAAATGGATTTCCGCCTGCGAGACATAACTTACAACCCACATGAAGACTTGCTTGGAAGTGGGTCATTTGCTGAAGTTTATCAAGCTAAGCTTCTTTGCTATAAACCCCCACTGACGGTGGCATTGAAAATTGGGAAAGACTATTTGCAGGAAAATAATGTGTCCGATGTACTTCTGGAAGATCGTACCATGAGGTAAATATGAAGGTTTATTACGATGTACCATGAATTAATTATTCTCATGTAAATTTCTGTTTTTTGTTGGTAAGTACATGCATGCTTTTGTTGGTCGGTACATGCATACAAGAAATCATACATTTCCAAATAATATGATATAATCTTAACTCTTTATTGATTTCAGAGAGTTGGATCATGAAAATATTGTACACTATTACGGAGCAACTTTGCGTGAAGAAAAAGTAAGAGGGAAAAACCGACTCTTTTGGATAATGGTTATGGAACACTGCTCGGGGACTCTGAAAGACAAAATAATCAATGAAGATTATGACAACCCCGCCAAAGTAGGAAAGATATATTCCGTCCAAGTGGAACAGATGGAAGAAATGGCAAGAATGGTGATGGAGATATGCGAGGGTCTGCGGTATATTCACAATAAAGATATGGTCCATAGAGACCTAAAGCTCGAGAATGTTCTTGTAAGTATCAACCTTGCAATTATTACATGTAGAATTTTTTTTCATAATATTACGTGAGCAAAATGAAAATAGCAGAATGTAATAATAATTCAATAAGGGAAATATATGTGCGATTTTTTTGAAGTAGGAATAACTCAGTCTTTGAAATGAGTGTTTAAATTTTTAAAAACGTGTTCATTCAGACATAATTTGTTTACATTTTTTATTAAATTAAAAATGTTTGAGATTATCTTTTTATTTCTAGATTTCCAAGGGTCCAAATGGAAAAGATATTATAAAACTAACAGACGTTGGTCTTACCAAATCTATTACGGATATTGGCGGAACCATAGCAGGTTCTCCAGCTTACATGGCACCGGAAATTCTGCTTCAAACAGAAATTCATAACCGGAAAGCTGACATTTATAGCTTGGCCATAGTCATGTGGGAGATGTGGTACGGTATTGATGCTGCAGATCATATCCAGTCGCAATTATACGGAACGTTAGAGAGTGCAGTTAAAGGGGGACTACGCCCTTCTATGTCTCTTGAACACAAACCGCCCGCTGATTGGATGGGTCTGATAAAGCGTTGTTGGGACTTTGATCCGAAAAATCGCCCGGAAGTCGATGACGTCTGGAAATTTTTCGACAACTTTCTAAAACATTAATTTCTTCCATCGACATTTAGATTGATACTGTAAACAAAAGATATATAGTTTGAGGAGGTTTTACGAATAGAAGCAAGGGAACATTATGTTTAATAAATTAATACATGTAAATACGAGTATGGAATATGATTACAAATTTAACATAATTGTTAATTGAGTGTATTGTATGTTTTGACTGAATTTATTTTTTACGGCGATGTAAAAATGTAAATATGTAACCAATAGCGGTTTTATGTCAGAAAACTGTTATTAATATGATTGCATACTGCATGTAGTTTTCGTGCATATACTGTCAATTTAATACCATTTTTTCTTAAAATGTATTTTATAAGTTTCTCTCTCATTGATGATTAAATATTTATATTGCTCTTGTTTCATTCATCTTCAGGAGTTTTACCAAAAAAAGAGTTTATTTATATCGAGACTATCATGATAAAAAAGTAAAGATAGATAAAAAGGAAAACTACATATGATTGATCCTCGTGTTGTTAATTTAGGCTTTTTGTCTTTTAAATAATTTTGTCTTTACATGTATGAAAATACGTTATTAAAAAACAATAAAATAAATAAAATACATCGTTGTCAGCTTTATATTAGAGCTGTCTTGCAGTTTTTCCACTAATGTCATTATTATTGGGAACAGTCGAAACAAATGACTCAATTTTGCAAGTTTCAAAATTGGAAGTTAGTAGCCAAACAAAATAGTGATTATAAAACTGTTCTTGTATATGTATCATGTATAATTCCATTCCAAAATATTTCTCTCACTTTCTCTCTGTCCGTCCATCCATCTGTCTATCAGTCTGTCTTTTGTCTGTCTTTTTATATGTCTGTCTCTCTGCCTGAATGTGTTCTCTGTCTGTCTCTCTCTCTGCCTGAATGTCTTCTCTGTCTGTCTCTCTGCCTGTCTGTCTGTCTGCCTCTCTCTCTCTCTCTCTCTCTCTCTCTCTCTCTCTCTCTCTCTCTCTCTCTCTCTCTCTCTCTCTCTGAATGCCTGCTCTCTGTCTGTTACTATATATTGTCATGTACATTGTATTAAAAATCACAAAATATTTTGTTTCGTCTGGATACCATCACGTACTGAATTATTTTAATCTTTTTCATCTAGTTATCGTGCACAAGATAATTCATATTCAGAAAAATATGTGGTGATGAACTCATGTGAGATGTTAGAATTAACTTTCAAAGATATTTTAAAGAACTACTCTACACTTCTAATGCCGTTATCATCTTTGAGGAGTTCTCTTACCTTACAAATAATCGAAGTATAGAGTCCATTTTAAATATGTAGTAAGCTTTGAATTTGATCGTAGTAATCTGCATATGTTAATAAACACATCTAACGACGTGGCCGTCTTTTGAGGTATATTGTACAATGTGTATAACAATTTTATTTTCCTACAATGTGTATGAAAAGTGGAATATTAAACAAGAAACATTTTATCCTTGAAATTAGTTTTATATAAGTGCTGACAGTAGTTCTATCATCAACAATCAACAAGGGCCATCTTTGGATGTCATTCTGTTACTTTTGCTTTACACGTAATACAAATAACAAAGGCCAAAGTAAATCAAAGTAAAACTTGCATATATGGGATTTATTGGATCCTTAAAAATTAGACAGATAGAAAAAACATGATGGATAGGAGAACATTTTACACAATTAAATTAATACTGAACGAGATTTAAATTCGTTTTTAGATTTTTAGGCAAGATTTGTATTAACAAAATATTCAGAAGAGACAGTCATTTTTTTTCTTTTCACCTACTGGGATCTGAAAAGCACATTGGGGTAAAATTGTTTTTAATACTGCAACAATGTACCAACAGCTATGATGGAAATAATCATATAAGAAGCACTATGCGACAACACAAGGAGCAGGTAGTCTTTAAATCAACTGGCTTACTGCGTGATAATAGACTCACAGAGGATACGTCTGTTGTCAATTGTCTGTTTCTTGAGTAACTTTATCCAAGGAGATTGCTGTGTAACAATTCACCATCATTAATGGCCGATGAGAAGAAGAAGGACTCATTACGAACATTGGTGGAAATAAAATGCCGGGAGGATATAATAAACTTACCTGACATTGCAACACTGCGAGATCTTAAGTCACAATGGAATATAGAGAGCGACAGTCCACTACAAACTAGAGAGGACTACATCAGACTGTTGTTGAGAGTTTACGATCAAAGTCATGAAAGAATACAAAAGGTAAGGACCGTTAGTCAGTCAGCAGTAACTAAAATACCAAATATTATACTCAGTAGGGTGTGATGTCCACTTCACTGACAGCAATTTTTTTTTGTAAAAAAAAAGTACGAAATGATTTTTCCTCCTTATTCTTATAAATTTGCATATAATTCATGGGGTGTCTAAACTTTTAATAAGAATGTTACTGGTGAATTATGCTTTGATTACCATTTTCTTCATAGATAGTTGTTTGAGCAACATGCTTCAACATTTCTTTTCATGGTTCATTGAACCTCTGTATATTTTGTTTTGTTATCAATTGAATTGGTCTTGTTCTGTGTTTGTGTTTCAAATATTTAAATCCTTGGTAGTGTCTGTGCAAATGCCTATTGTTTTGAATGTCTTGATGATTCAATTATTTAAAGCAATACATTATTATGTACCAGCAACAGTTTTAGAATTGACTTATACATGTGTAAGCAAAATATTCGTTCTTTTAAAAACAATCTAGTTCACATCCTTCATAGTATAAAAGAATACCTGTAATATTAAAGACGGTACTCAGTTGACTGAGCAGCGGGGATACGTCATTCAGTCATCTTAAAAGATTAATTTTTTTCTTAAGGCACTCCCAGATCCAAACGCTGGACTTATGGAAGCTCTTCAGATGGACTCACGCAACAGAGCTAAGCTACAGGAGATGTATGACGAGATCCTAGGATTTTACAATTCCCTCCCTCCGCAGTACCAAGACAACCTGAACACCGCTATTCTCGACATAGTGAATACAATTGCAAAACGAAGGTGTGAACTTGATTCAGGAGAACTAATCATCATGGTTACAGGTACCCAGTAAAGTTTGAAAAAATTATCATATATATATTAGATTCGAATCAGTTTTACACCAAAGATTGATTCCGATTGGCTTGTTCTTGCTTAGGTTAAACAAAAATGCCTGTTTGTAAGGGATAATTAGATTGAATTAAAAGTTCTTTGCCAGCTGAAAACTTCTGAGTCATATCTTAGAGTTTTTCAAATTTCTCTGAAATGCTCTTACCCTGTTGTCCATTATCTTAGCGGGCCCTTTGAGGTGGTCACCATCTCAATGTTGTTTGGTTCATAATTTTGTTTTCGATTTAACGTACACTGCACAATTTGTTTGCTTGGCACTGGTTTTTTTTCAGATATTTTTCAGATACATATAAACTTAATGAAACAAAAATTTGGCATTCGCGATTTTATGTTCTTGCAATTTGATGGAAAACGGTGAAATCGTGGAATTAAATACTCGCGTAAAATAAAGAATATACAGTATTGTTGTGTTTCTGTGATATTTTTTAAGATTGCACTGTATTTATAGGAGACACTGGGGCAGGGAAATCAAGCTTCATTAACCTTTTGTTAGACATAGACATACTCCCTGTGCACGCCATTGAAACAACGCAGACAATTTGTGAGCTACGAAAGTCCAAGAATGAGGAAAAGGAAGCCGTTTTTCACTACAAGAGTGGGTTCAGGAGGGAGGGCTTGGCCAAAAATATCATTAATCTGGATTGCGCTGAAAATATAGAAGAACTGAAAACAAAGATCAAAGAAAGAGACCAGTATGAAAGTCCATTCGAACGCATTGAAATATACATGCCATTCAAAATGTTACAGGTTTGTTCATAATATTTCATCAAGGCTATGAAAAAAAAGTGTGCTACACGTACAAGGTAATGCTCAAAATCTTTGGATAATATTTCAGGAAGGCGTTGTGATCGTAGATAGTCCCGGATTTGGAGAACATGGAAAGAATTGTGGACAACTGGAGCGTTATTTATCCAGTGTCTGTGGAATCATTTATGTGATCAATACAGCATCGGCCGGGGGTGTTGATTCTGGAAGGGTGAGACAGTGATGCATGTATAAATACATTATAATACTTTATATTATGTAAAAATAATCCTCAGATAAAAGTTATCCGGTTTATACCGTTATTCATATACCCAAAAACTCTTATATTGGTAGAAACCTTATTACACATTGAAGACAAATATTTACACTATTTTGATGTATGTTGCATACTGAATAAATAAAAATTAGAGTAAATTTGATAAATATGTTACAATTGCTTTCAAACTTGTTTTTGTTCTTGCTGTATAGATCAAAGACTTTCTTCATTTACTTATAAATTCCACTGAAGATCATCCTTCTGCTACAATTTTCATTGGAAACAAAATTGACTCAGTTGATGCAAGAGATCGAGATGAGGTTAAAGGCACGACATATCACAAACTCAAGCAATGTTTACCTAGTTTGAAGGATAACAACATTTTCTTCATGTCTGTAACTGAGGTAGGGAAGATTTTTCTAACTCATGTAATATTTGTCTTTTTTAAAAAAGTAAAATAAAAATCCAGATGCCTTTGAAGACACTAACAAAGAATAGAAAACGTGAATCAATTGCCTAATAATCTACATGATACATATGTACATGTATGCTAATGTTTTAAAAATTTATATTTGCTAAAGGCTTTACAAAGTGTTTCCTATGATACTTGGACTAAGGATCATGAGAACATGATACACGGAATACAAAAACTGTTTCCAGCTAGTCTGAGGAATAGACTGAGTAGCCATTACAAGTAATAGACTGGTGTGTTCCTAATCTATTGCAAATCAGATATCATATTGATGTCATAAACGAATTTATAAAAAGAAGTTAATTATATAAGTAAAAGATAAATTGTTCCTTTTCTTTCATCGGAATAGAAAAAAATTGTCCTATTCAGCTATTTATATGATTTAACTTTCAGGTTTTTTTTTAAAGATTTCAGATACAAACATTAAAAGATATAATTGTACCTGTTCAGGATTCACACAATTTAGCCTTAGCAGGACGAAATAAAAATATTACCACAATGAAGGATGTCGAACGTAGAATGAATATTCTTGAGCAAAATGCAAAATCAACCATTCAAAATTTAAAGAAAATTATAAGAGATGAAGAGGATAGACTTTATGGAGATGTAGTTTCTTATCTTCGAAGCAGAACATTCACTGAAACTGTCTTTGCTATTGAAGAAAGCGAAAGTGCAATACAAACTAAAGATTGGAAAAAAGTGGTACAAGATGCTAATGTAATCATAGGTTATAGGATAACAGAAGAAATAAATAAGTGGGAAAAAGCAGATAGACGTACCCATGGAATAAAAACATTGATAATGGACAAGTTGGAAAAAGATTGCCTGGTATGCGAAAAACAGCTAAAAGAGATTGAAAGTAAGAAGAAAATATTCATTTCATTCATTTTTCTTGCAAAAAAAAAAAAAAAAAAGGTAACCTGCAACAGAAAATCCAAATCTCAGTATTTTGAAACAGATTATAAATACATAGAAGTATGCTACAGAATAAATGAATTATTTTCCTTAACAATATCAATTAATCAGTTGACAATGGTTCTTAACATAATATAAGCAAATTATCTTTAGTTAAAGAATATTGTATTTCCTATGTAGGTGCATTTTTTGGCGTTAAAGATCTGCAAAGGTCCATGAGAAAACAAGCACCAGTGAGAGAAATTTGGACAAAAGCTAAAGAAAACCAAAAACATGAAGACAACATTAACAGTTTGGGTACCATGGTAAGAAGTGCGGGGGTTTTGTGCACCAAAAACAAACGTGTTAAAGAGATATGTAAAGGATACTATTCGTCAAAAAGCCCACAACAAGACATGCAGACCATGATTGCTATATATATTGAAAACATTTTTGATGGAAATGACCTTAGAATTAACATTAATAAGTTCATGAGCAGATTTACAAAAGGTGTGGATATTATTGAAAGAAAAATTCCTGAATTCCTCACCGAGGACGCCAGATTGATTCGAAATATACAGGAAAATATTTCTGAAGCTGAACACAATCTAAACATTTCTTCAAAGATTCTCCACCAAGGAAAACAATTGCAGGGAAAACTCGGTGTTTTCTGTGTTCAAAATATCATAGAACCGGACTTCAGTCTTGGAGACATAAGTTACAACCGATCTGAAGATTTGATAGGAAGTGGGTCATTTGCTAATGTTTACAGAGCGACACTTGTCTGCTACGAACCACCTCTGACTGTAGCCTTAAAAATCAGGAGATGTTACTTGCAGGAAAATAATGTGTTTGACGTTCTTCTAGAGGATCAAACAATGAGGTTAAATTAAAAACAACATTCTTTAAGCTTGTAGCATTGAATTATATGAAGCTTAATACACATTTCTATTAATAATTGATTCCTTTATCAATTTCAGAGGGTTAAATCATAGAAATATTGTTCGTTACTATGGAGCTACTGTTAGAGAAGAGAAGGTCGGGGAAAGCAATGTTATTTTTTGGATTATGGTTTTAGAGCATTGTACGAGCAACTTGCACGAAAAAATAATGAATGAAAATTATGTTAATCCTGCCAAAATAGGAAATAAATCCTCCAATCACGCGGAACAGATGAAAGATGTGGCAAATATGGTAATTGAGATATGTGAGGGTCTACGATACATTTACGACAAGAACATGGTTCATGGGAATCTTAAGCCTGCAAATATTCTTGTAAGTATATAAAGCAACGGAACAAGCATTCAATCTACACCTACACACAAACAAAATTTAAGAAAATATCATTTTCATATAATTATGTGCTGTTTATGTGTTATGACAAATTATTTATATTTTGAACTTTTTGATATTATATTGTCTTAAACTTATCCAGTGCTACTTTACTTAAACATTGTCTGCCATACCAAAATTAAACTGACCCACACTTCTTTTTTTCTTAGATATCCAAAAATACAAATAACAAAGACATAGTAAAACTATCAGATGTCAGACTGACTAATTCTTTCATGGATATCGGCGATCCAACCATGACTTTGGGGGTCTACACTGCGCCCGAAGTTTTTCTCCAAACAGAAAATCACAACCAGAAATCGGACATCTATAGCTTGGCCATAGTCATGTGGGAGATGTGGTATGGTATTGATGCAGCAGATCACGTAAAATCGATCTCACAGGGAACATTAGACATGGCCTTAAAAGAGGGACTGCGTCCTTCTTTGTCTCTGGAACACAAACCGCCCGCTGATTGGATATCTTTGATCGAGAACTGCTGGGAACTTGATCCAAACAAGCGCTTAGAAGTTGACGCCGTCAAGACATTCTTTGATAGCTTTCTCAATCACGAAATTTAATTTGCATTTTGTTTTACATCGATTGAATACTAAATGCTTTTTATAAAATTAAATAAAATAAAGTATCTAAATCATATACTTTGGGTTTTTGTCGAAATTTTAGCGGGCCAATTTTTGTGGTTTGTTGGTTTTTTGATTATCCGTAGGAATGACATTTAGTTGTAACTGTGTTATATGCTTTACAAAAACAGTTTTCATACTAGATGAACACATAATTATATACTGCTATAGATTACATATATATGCACATCTTGGTGGCAACATTTTTTTGGCTAAGGTGGGATTGTATCTAAGAGATAAAATATCAGCTGTTGCAAGCTATATTGTCATACTCAATGAATATCACAGCCTCAGTTATTCATTATGATTTGCAAGTAGCATGGGAACATTAAATAAATTAATTTAAATCACAAGTCGTTATACTCGCACATCATATAGTTTACGAACATTTAGGATTTGTATTTTAAATACACCGTGTGCATTGCTTAAACGTTCTGATCATAAATATATCCCAGAAGTCAGTTTGCATACTTGTTTTTTTTCCCTTTTTCCCAAAAATAAGCAATAACAAAACTTATTCAGTACGCCGCACAGTAAATGATGTATTTTGCGAATGGATTTGTTTTTAAGGCTGTTTTCAATACAAATTATATAATCGGCATGGATATATGATCATCTGGTTTAAATATCTTTTAACTAAGATTAAATCGTATTGTTAGTTAGGCAATTTGTTCCTGAATAAAATTGTTGGATAAAATGTAAGCCCTCGAATGTCCATGTACAAGAATGTGCACAATATTAATGAGGCTGGATTTTAACATATAAATTCGAATAATAGTTGATCAATTTTACTTATCATGAAATCAGTGAATAATCCAAAAGAATGCACATACTTTTGATGAATATAACGATTGTTATTGGGGTAATAAAATTCATTCAATTCGAAAATAATGTAATAGAAGGAATATTCACCACCTTACCTTTAACATATCTTTAAACAGATATCCATAATTCAGTTTCATCAAAAAGTAGTAAGTCAAGTTCATTAATTCACAATAAAGATTCCTTACCTTATTTTGTAGGATTGAATTGTTGAGTCACTTCATACAAAAGATTCTTACGATAGTAAAAAAGAAAGAATGGAAAACCGGTAATTCTGCATTAAAATACCTAGACGGTATTCTAACATAATGGAAGCATTGTAATTTTTTTGTGTAATCCTTAGACAACTAGGTGTAAATTTATATTTTCCCCTAAACTCCTTCAAAAAACATTTTAAGATCCTGGTTGGTTTGTCGACTGAAATTCCAGAGTGAGGCTCAGGCAGTTAGGACATTTGCATCGACGTTTCTTATTTTGGACCGAACCTTTTGAAATTTAACTTAAACAAGTGTTTCTTTTCAAAATTCCATTCAAATGGAGAGAGGAAAATAATTCAAACGAAAAAACATGAAAATTAACTGTAGGGAGGACATCATTAGACTACCGGACGTTACATCTCTTCGGGCATTGAAGAAACAGTGGAATGTGAAGAGCAATGGCCCCCTTCATAATAGAGATGATTATGTCAGATTATTGTTGAATTTCTACGACAAAGATCATGAAAGGAATAATAAGGTAAGAATAAGTGTATAACTAAAAGAAAAGAAGGGAAGAAAGAAAAGAAAAAATGAAGTAAAAGAAAAAAGAAAGGGAACTGAAGAAAGGGAATTTGTGCTATTGAAATGCCTAAATCTTGTTTCAATGTTTGGTTAAGACCGAGAAATAGGGTGACGTTTTATCATCCATCAAAGATAACTCATTTCAAGTGCAGACACTAAAACAATGTAAGAAATATGAAAATATCAGTATTAATTTGTTTTGTATTGTTTTCTAAAGTTGGAATTGCAATGGTCCACAATTATCTTTATTTGGTATCGTTTAAATTGTTGTCCTTAAGAATTTGAGAAGCTAAAAACAATCATGTTTGTATAAGTATTATAAAGTATACTTGTCATTGGTAGAGTTTGAAAAGGTGAAAAGAAAAAAATAATCAATAATTCAATAATATTAACATTAACGTAATCAGTATGGATGGAATGTTAAAAATGAGAAAAAAATATTGATGATACTGATATGTTTTCTAAAGTCAATTTGTAAAGGAACCTACTGCAAAATGGGGGCGTGTTTCAAGGTTATCGCCAAGTGTATGTCGTATGAAAAAAACGACAAGGACGCTAGTACAGAGAACGAGGCAATAAACCTTCGTACAAAAGGAAATGGTTATCTTTTCCAAGTATTAAAAAATCTAAGTTTTTAAATAGCGATGTTTGGAGATGAAAGATAATGTTTTAACACAGGTAAATCCATTTCATAGGATTTATTTATATTACTATGCCATGTAAACCCACATTTTGATGATAAATAAAAAGAATATATTTTTTAATATTATTTTTCTCTTTTGTCAGAGTTAGTGTTTTTTCCCGATTCACCAGCATTCTACTGCAGTGTGTATCAAATATAAAGTAATTATTGTTAAACCGAAAGCTACATTACATTATACATTTTATACATTATGGTTAAAGAAATTTGAAGATTAATTGTCCCAAGAAAATTTATATTTCCCGAGGGTTTCGCCTGAGGAAAATTTGATTTTGCTTTGGAGAATAAATCTTTATATGTATATTTCTCGAACATTCATGCAATACACGATTTATTTTACCGAACAACATACGATTTTACAAAATACGTCCATTCTTACGGGGTTTTCGACTTTTAGAAAGCAAAAACGTCGTGAACGTGGATTTTTTCTTTTCTTTTATTAACTTGAATTGTGAATATTTAACTTGGTTTTTGTAATAAAAAGAGAATTAAAATAATAAAATGGTTTTTTTTAAAATCACATTTGTCCTTATCGTATGCTCATATCAACTTTTTCAACTCTTCAACACCGAAGAGGTGGAATTTGATGTATATTCCCCGGGAGACACTACATCTGATCGCCCTGTCACGTGTCCTTCAAGACCAACCAAACAATGCGTTATATATAATAATCATATTGAGGTGTAATAATCAAACTTATATTTGAAAGACAGCGTTACGCTATGACTATTTATATGTTTTGTTTAATTATATGTATCAATTGATTGTGTATCATGCTTATTAACCGTGGATGACAAGTTCAAATCCACCTGGGGCTTTTGATCATATTTACGGAGTTAAATGGTCAAAATACCCATAGTTTTTATAATTCAAAATTACATATATTTGACATATATGATTCTTATGCATCGTGCTATCTTTCAAAATCAAGTGATTTTCCGCTGATTTTGGAGACTTCCTCAATGGTAAAGAGAGCCACTTTAACTTGCCCACTGACAATGAGAAGAAATTAAGGCATATCTGTCCCTAATTTCAGTACTTAAAATGTTTCAAAATCAACATTATTTGATTAACATGAAAGTCATTATTTTTTTAGCCTGACTCTAACGCTGGACTTTCAGAGGCTATTCATTTGGACATGTTGAACAGAGCTAAGCTCCGGGAGATTTATGAGAAGATCCTTGGGTTGTACAATACCCTTCCTGTGCAGTACCAGAAAAGTCTAAATTCCGCCTACCCTGATCTTGTGAACTATTTAACGGCAAAGAGGAAGGACCTCGATTCCAGCGATATTGTTATTCTTGTGGTGGGTATTTATTAGAATTTTATTTTCTCTCTATGTTTATGTCAATTTATGTTTCACAAAGTCATACGCTTACAGACTGAAATCTATTTAGGTTGTGAATTTCAATAATGAAAAAAATGAGACCATTTAGTTTTTGCATACTTTTAACAAATAAGACTTTAAATACTATCAGAACTTATATCAACCAAATATTTCGTTGGGTATAACTTTTGCATATGCTTTTCTTTCTCTTAGTTTCCATAAAACAATTATTTGTCGCTTAGCAGGATTTCATCAGTTGACTATACATTAACTTAAACAAAATAATAGACCAGTACTTGTCACATTGTTGGCAGTTGCCATATAAGGTCATGTCAAAATCCGACAAACTTGTAGACTTTACATTTGTCAATTTGTATCATGTCAGACGTGCTATTGCCGAGCCTGAAGTTACAAATGCAGAAACTACGGATTGAAAGTGTGCAAAGTTGAAGGTTTAATTAACTAATGTAAACAATAAAGTTGCAAAATTTGCATCATGCGAAGGAACCGAGTTTTATAGGTTACACGATCAGAATTACACATATTCATGCTCAGGCTCACACATCAACACGATTGCATATTCGGATTTACAAGTTTACATGTCTGGATTTTTTAACACGATTACCCTCCATAGATAAAAGACATGTTTCAAAAGATTTCTTTAATATGTTGTGATTTTACAATAAAATTATTTTAAGTGTAAGAGGGATACTATTTCGCTGATTTACCATTTACATGTATGAAGAGTACACATGTATAAGATAAATTACCTATACTACAGGTGAAACAGGGGCCGGGAAATCAAGCTTCATCAACCTTCTGTTGGAAACTGACATACTACCTGTTGGTGCCATCGAGTCCACACAGACAATTTGTGAGCTACGAAAGTCTAAAAACGAGAAAAAAGAAGCATTTTGTTTCTTTAAACGTGGAAACAATAAAAAGGCAAGAGCCCCAAAAGTTATCAAGGTAGAAAACCATAAAGGTGTAGAGGAACTGAAAAAGAGAATCAGAGAAAGAGACAAAGATGAAGAAAGTCCGTATGAACGAATAGAAATATACATGCCTTTCAGAATGCTTGAGGTCAGTGCTTTTATAATTGGTTTCATCTTGAGAATAATGTTGTCAAAAGATTTTGATACATATTCATAACTCTCAGTAGATTTTTTTTGTCTTGATAAAGGAAGGAGTTGTGATTGTTGATAGTCCTGGGATTGGGGAGAATGGAAAGAAAAGTGACGAGCTGCAACGTTACCTCGCCCATTCTTTTGGCGCCATCTATCTCGTCAACACTGCTTCGGCCGGTGGAGTTAACTCTGGCAGAGTATGATACTCTTTTTCTTTTTTAATTCATAAATAAAAAATGAAAAAAAAAATTGCAATAAAATAGATACATGTGTATTAAGTAGGATAAGTGTAATAATGTAGCTGTAATGTGAGCCAGTGTTTACATACTTTAATATCGCAAAATATGTGGAATATGAAAGGAACACAAATGAAATCATTTAAATTTCATTTCAACAAAGCAGTCACGGATAAACAATCCAAAGCCTGACAATAATAAGGAAGATTGTAATAATGTAGCTGTAATGTGAGCGAGTGTTTACATATTTGAAAATTATTTCTTTAATAACGCAAAATATTTGGAGTATGAAAGGACACAAATGAAATCATTAAAATTCATTTCAACAAAGCAGTCACGGATAAACAATCCAAAGCCTGACAATAATTTTTCTTTGATATAGCTTAGAGACTTTCTTCGAGTTGTCGTTAATTCCACGGGTGATGATTTCAATCCTTCAGCTACCATATTCATTGGAAACAAAATAGATTCGGTGGATCTAAAAGATCGAGAAGAGGTCAAGCAAACTACATCCTACAAACTAAAGCAGTGCTACCCTGGTCTGAAGGACAGAAATATATTCTTTATGTCTGTTAATGAGGTATTTGTTACTCATAAAATGACATGAAATTTAAATTTCTAAAATCTTCAAAATGAATTCCAAATAAATCAATTTAAAGTCAACAGGATAAAAGAGATATCAAAATGTATCCCAAAACTGTTATGTAATTTTAAACACCTTGCGTTTTTGTTTATCTAAGGCTTTACAGAGCGTTTCTTACGATACCAGAACGGAGGATCATGAACACATTTTGGTACAGGGAATTCAGAATCTGTTCCCCGCTGTTCTTAGAAATAATCTAAACATCCATTACAGGTACTTAAAATTCGTTGAATACCAACTTTCGTGGATTTCGTTATTAAGTTGATCCACGAAATTAAGTGTTCATTGTAATACAATTTTTATTAATATTTTGTTTTGATAGGAGCATTGGCTACAAATTTGCGTGTCCTTGAAATTTCATTTTATCCACGAAAATTGATACCCTTTAATATTAATGAAACCACAGTAGAATCTGGTCGTCTTTCTTCATATAATTTTATGATAACAGTCTATTCACAATTCGATGATTTTTGACAACTATCATATATTTTTTTGAAAGAAAAAAGTGCGTTTTGCAGAATACTATAGTATAAATTTCCTTATTTATATAATCACATCTACATGTTCTTGTACGTTTTACAGAATACTATAGTAATAATTTCCTAACTTATATAATCACATCAACATGTACTTGTAATTATGTACAGACATTTATTTTCAGACTTCAGTCTCAAATTTTGAAAAGAACGTTGGTGTCGGTAACCGTTTCTCGAACAATGGCGGCATCAGGCAAAGAGAACAGACAAAACGAAATCGAGGACATCCAAAAACGAATGAAAAGCCTCGAACAAAATGCAAAAGCGACTATAGGAAATTTGAAATCAGAAATTAAATATGAAGAGGAGAAGTTGTATGAAGACCTCGTATCCTGTCTTCGAGACAGAAATTTTACTGAAAAGGTTTTTGATATTCAGGAAAACGAATGCGCAAGACCATCCAAAGACTGGAAAGAAGTAGCTGAAAATGCCAGTCATATTATAAGTAACATGATAGCTAGGGAGATAGATTTCTGGGAAAATAAAATCAAGCGTGTTGATGGAATAAAAGCAAGAATCTTGGACAAATTTAACAGTGATTGCCAAGGCTATGAAGAGCAGCTTAAAGAAATTGAAAGTATGTAGCAAAAACACTGTATCGGATAACTAAACCAGTGCCAAGGTGGCATTTTTGCACACGTCTAAGCTGCATGTATTGCATAATTCAAATATATGCTATATGATCGATAGACCATAACTGAAGTTTATAACCGCTTGGGTAATTGAATGTTAGGTAAGATATTTACATTTAAAAAATAAATTTCTACAGGAAAACAATTATACTATAGGATATATAATATTTCCTATCGGATTCCTATAAAAATGTGAATTACAATAGGATTTGAACCAAACGCCCATGATAAGAATTTAAAGTATGATAGCAAATCTTAATTTCTTTAGAAAACAACCAGTATGAATCAAATTTCTGATGGAAATACTTCTCTTTTATATAAAATATAAATCCGTTAGTGTTTAGAAAAAAGAAACTCCTATAGGATTTTCGATATTTCCTGAAGGAAAATACATGTATCTCTTATTTTATATGGGAATTCTTATTTGGATATTAATCTTAAAGGGTAAATATTTCACTTTTAAAGTGAGACAAACTAAAAACAAAAGTGGTTATAAACTCTCTAGACAATGGTCTATAATTTTATTTAATTTAAATATGGATTTTTACGAAACTGCATCTTAAGCGGGTGCAAAAATGTCACATTGACACTGATACAATTATCCGACACAGTGTTCAAATTTTTTTCACGTTGAAATGCATTAAAGTTTGGAATATACATGACAATAAATTCATTAAAATAATAAAATATATAAGTAAATGGTATTATGAGTATATCTGTGAATAGTTAAAAAAAATGTTATTTATTTAGTTTTTGTTCACTCCTAATATTCTGATAATGAGGATGGGTTTTGAAAGATTTCATTTTTATATCTTTTTACTACACCTACATATGTACATGTATATCATATTCTAAAATATGTTTTATTATTTTATGTACAGGTGCCCTGTTGGGCGGCGACACTTATTCTATTAAAGATTTACATAATTCTATGAAAAGACAAGCACCCGTAAGACAGATCTGGGCAAAAGCAAAAGACGTTCGACACAATGGGGACAAGATAAACAGTCTGGGGTCCATGGTAAGCAGTGCTGGGGGTCTTTCCACCACAGACAAACGAGTAAAGGATATATGTAGAGCATATACACCAAAAAAACAACTGGAAAAAATGAAGTCCCTGGTCTATATTTATATTGAAAACATTTTCGATGGAAACGACCTAAAAATTAAGACAGTCAATTTCGTGAAAAGATTTGCTACAGGTCTGGATACTATAGCAGAGAAGATTCCCGATTTCATCCATGCTGATGCAGAGTTGATTGAAAATATTCAAGAGGAAATTCGAAACGCTGAATACAATTTGAAGGAAGTTTTTCCAAATATTCTTCAAACTGGAAAAAGATTGCAAGGACAACTTGATTTTTTCTATACAAGAGAAATAATGGAAATGGATTTTTGTCTACGTGATCTAAGTTATAACCCATCTGAGGACCTGCTTGGAAGTGGGTCATTTGGTGATGTTTACAAAGCAAAGCTCGTGTGCTTTCGACCACCATTGGACGTGGCTATTAAAATCAGTAAAAAATACTTGCAGGAAAGAAATATATCTGACTTACTTCTGGAGGACCGTACGATGAGGTAATCTCAGCTTAAGAGGTATAGATGGCCATTTTGATGCTATATTTACCTCCTTATGGAAAAGAGCTCTATATAAAGATTTAGTAAAATGTCCAAATTTCAGAGCTACTTTGGTTTCATTAATATTCGTGGGTATCAATTTCCGTGGATTTAATGATATTAACTGTTTCAAGGACACGTAAATTCGTTGTTCATGATCCTATCAATACAAAATTCAAGTAGAAATTGCACTTCAATTAACATTAAATTTCGTTGATCAACTTCACAATGAAATCCACGAAAATTGGTATTCAATGAATATTGATGAAACCACAGTAATATATTTGGATTTTTTCATTGCTTTATTCTATTTTTCATATATATTTTTATTATAAAATTATAATATGTCAAAATTTAAGACACATCTTAAAGCGAATTTGTTGACCACTAAGCCTCGTTAGTATATATGTATTTCATAGACGAGTGGTGTTTGAAATCTATTGAGACACCCCATTCATCAGTTGATATCTGGGTCGTTAAACCTAGTATTTCATAGACGAGTGGTGTTTGAAATCTATTGAGACACCCCATTCATCAGTTGATATCTGGGTCGTTAAACTTAGTATTTCATAGACGAGTGGTGTTTGAAATCTATTGAGACACCCCATTCATCAGTTGATATCTGGGTCGTTAAACTTAGTATTTCATAGACGAGTGGTGTTTGAAATCTATTGAGACACCCCATTCATCAGTTGATATTTGGGTCGTTAAACTTAGTATTTCATAGACGAGTGGTGTTTGAAATCTATTGAGATACCCCATGCATCAGTTGATATCTGGGTCGTTTTTTGGAAGTGAGAGTAAATGCCCCTATTATAACAGCCCTGTTATAATTATATCAATTATAATATAATAACGTATTATAAGAAAAGGTGTTTGCTTTTTTATTCGATTTTTTCAGCATTTTTCGAATCAAACCCGATTAACTTTCGAATAAATTGACAATAGATGCTTCGATATTTTGCTTTAATAAGATACATTTAAAGTGGTATGGGACACCTCCATATTGTGACGTATTTCTGATCGAAATAAACAATAATATCAAGCATAATTTTATAAACATTTTTCTTTCTCTAAATTGTTATCTACAGCGTAGCGCAGTAGGTTAGAGGGTTAACTACGAATCTGTAAGTCATGAGTTCGAATCCCAATTAGGCTTTTAAAATTTTTATCTTTCTTAAAATAAAATTCAAAAAAAAAATATTTGTTGGTCATGTATTGTAAGATTTGAAAAATTTAAAGCGGTGAAAGTATATTGATTATTATGTACTTTTATCCACATTAATTTCGACAGCTGTCCAATGCCTTTTGAAACATACAATATATTAATCATTTCACCTTCTATCGATTTTAGAGACTTGGATCATAAACATATTATTCAGTACTTCGGAGCGTCGTTACGAGAAGAAAAGGTCCGAGGGAAAAAATGTCTCTTTTGGATTATGGTTATGGAGTACTGTTTCGGAACCCTGAAGGAAAAATTAATCGATGAAGATTATAACAATCCAGCCAAAGTAGAAAAGATATATTCTGTCCAAGTAGAACAGATGAAAGAAATGGCAAGAATGGTGATGGAGATATGCGAGGGTCTGCGGTATATTCACAATAAAGATATGGTCCATAGAGACCTAAAGCTTGAAAATATTCTCGTAAGTACCAGCATAGCAGATTTGTTACTTATTGGTTTCTTTTTGTATAATTTATAAAAGGCATTCTTACACCGAGTGCTAGCTCTAACAGCATCAAACGAGGAAGCATGATATTTTGTATATACCGAAAATTTTAAAATATTTTGTATCTTGCACTCGTGCTACATGTAGCTTATATTAAAGAACTTTAAATTCTTTGAGTTTATCGTTTGAGTGTGTCGTTATACAGATTGCTGTGGACTCGAGTGGTAAAGACATACTAAAGTTAGCTGACGTCGGACTGACCAAATCGGTTACAGATATCGATAGAACCGTCGCGGGTTCTCCAGCTTACATGGCACCGGAAGTTCTCCTCCAAACAGAAATACACAGTTGTAAAGCTGACATCTATAGCTTGGCCATAGTCATGTGGGAGATGTGGTATGGTATTGATGCTGCTAAGCATATCCAGACGCAGTTATATGAAACTTTACAGAGTGCAATAAAAGGTGGACTTCGTCCTTCTATGTCACTGGAAAACAAACCACCTGCTGATTGGATGGATTTGATAAAGCGTTGTTGGGACACTGATCCGAAAAATCGGCCGGAAGTTGATGAAGTCTGGACATTTTTTGATAATTTCTTGCAATATTAATTTCCGGAATTTTTGTCATATTCTTAAAAATACAAAAAGAAGAAAAGTTCAAAGTAACAAGATCCAAACATTAATATTTACATTCTACTGTGTTTTTCCATTAAATTCCGTGATGTTTAAATGCCTCTAAATGCAACAAGTAGTCAAAGGTCAAATTGACGAGTTTTATTATGACGTCACAAACGTTGAACGCTGTAATCTGCAACGTCACAAGCTAAAATCAAAGTTCACGCTTATGGCTGTTACTGTGGCTCTTCCATTAATATTAACTTACCCTTAGGATAAGATAGGAATTTTAAGGTATGAATCACATTTGCAGACAAGGCAAGAAGTTTAAAAAAAAAAGTAAATATAAGCATTAAATCATGATTTTTTGAAGTATACACTCTCATAACTGCAGCGGTGTGTGCATACAAATTTTCATAACGCGCTAACGCGCGTTACTCAATTTGTATGCACACACCGCTGCAGTTATGAGAGTGTATACTTCAAAAAATCATGATTCAATGCTATAATATATATTCTTGCGTCTAATAATAGATAAACAAATTTCTTAAAATATTTAATCCCATGATATATGTAAGTCTCCGGACTCATTCTGATTGATGAAAAAATTCGGGCGTTTCGAATCTCAGGGGAGTCGACTGACACAATGAAGATTTAATTAACTCACCATGTGTTAAGACCCTTAAACAGAGTAAGCCAGCCCAGGAAAGAAAATCCCTGTTGTTAATGCCCTTGTAATATCCCTTGTAAACCCCTATAATTGTCCATATTAGAAAATTTGTTTAAGAACATGCGCAAATATTAAAAATTCCGCGTTACGATCTCCTTATGATGCTGACACTGGCCGTGATAGAACGCATAATCCGCCTCACAATCTGTTTTATTCCAGGGTTTGAGGCCAGTAATATTGGCTTCTGCCATTGTCATTTAATTTGCTACAACACATATTCATTTGAAGTTGTTGTAGTTTATTGCCCATTTATCATTTTCATTGTCATAATACAGCTTTATTCCTGGTAAAATTAGCTTATCATAAACAACGTCAGTTCAATATTACTTATCATTGACTTATAAACATTATCATTGACTTATAAACATTATCATTGACTTATAAACATTATCATTGACTTATATCAACATTATCATTGACTTATAAACATAATCATTGACTTATAAACATTATCATCGACTTGATCATTGTTTTATATATACATGTTTATCAATTTATCGTTGTTTCATTTATGTACGTCAAATAAATAATAGAATCTGCCAACACATTTTCTATTACTCTGTTCTGTCGAATATTTCAGGCCACAGTTTATTTGGTACACTTATGATAAAAAATTAAGTAGTAGCCGAATAAACAGAACCCCCTCCCCTCTCCTGGTATTGCTCTCATCCAGCTTCGATAGATGATCGTATGTTTTATCCTTAATGGGACCTAACATTATTTCTGATGTCCGGGAGAGAGAGAGAGAGAGAGAGAGAGAGAGAGAGAGAGAGAGAGAGAGAGAGAGAGAGAGAGAGAGAGAGAGAGAGGGGGGGGGGCTTGTATCAACACATGTGAATCTTCTTAACTAGAAATTCTTCATAGTAATTTTGCCCAGGTACAACAGGGGTTTGGAGAAATATATTTTAAACAAATACATTGCTTGATTTTAATGTCAGTATCCCAAAAGTTCGTAAACACAAGAAACTTGATACTTTACAGATGATTCTGCGTCTGAGAATTGATCAATTCTAATCAAAGGAAACAATAAAAATGTACTTGCAAACTTTGTCATATAACAGAGATTGCAAATAGCAAAGTAAACTGACACTAAAAAGAGAATTCCTTTTGCTTTTGTCACAAAATACAACCCTGGTAAACGACATTTCAATATAGTGGAGTGTCAAAGATAGATAAAGTCGCTTATTTTTCGAGTTTAATGGACCGGCATACCTCACGGCTGAAAGTTATTTTTTCTTAAAGATATAACCCTCTTCAAACATTTTTGTACGGTCCTAGATTTTTCTTAGGTCAAATATGTTTTTTATAATGCAAAAAATTGAAGATTTCAGCATATCTTTTAAGTTTTCTTTATTTTGTTGTCAACCATTCTAGTTCTCCAATATATTGAGATATTTTCTTGATTTAACAGTTATTGTTGCCTAAAAGTCCGATGCAAGTATACATTTTTCTTTTTTTTTCTTGTAAATAAAACAAACATTGATTAACTCAAAGTCTCGTTTTTATAAACTGCTGACCACATGGACGATTGGCTATACGATAGTGTTACATATCTTGTTAGCTATTATAAGGGTGAAAAAGATAGCATCCACAGATACTAATTAAGGCACCTACAGTAATATTTTATATATGTTTAAACAATATTCATAGTGAAGTAAAGACAAAAATATTATTAGTTTTGTAAATCGACATACTTCGATTTACTGTGATATGTCGTATTTTCCCTTACTTGCAGGGTCTTAATGATACACTGCATATTAAAAAATATTATACATTAATTAATTGCGTGAAACATCCTCTTCTTTCAAAGCTTTTATCTGTGCCCTAATGGTTACACATCAAGAAAAGTGAAACTTCATATTTTTCAATATATATTTGATATTACTTCCAATGAGGTCAAACAAAGCGACAAACAGATAAAAAAAATAGATGACCCACTATACTTTAAAAATGTGATTTTGTAGCCCAACAATTGAACGTTTTAGAAGAATTATACAAATCCGTAAATTCGTAGCCAATGCCTCGTATAGCATTTAAACAACGCACTTTGTTGTGAATAAAATGGCTCAGTGGTTAGAGCAACAGACATAGGTAACTTTATAGAACTTGGGTTTTTAGGTTGTGGGTTCGATACCACCAAAATTTAAGGAGTTTTTATTTTTCTCTTATTGTTTTTTGAAATATTTTATACTAAATATAGTTAGAAATTACCCATGTGTAAACTTGTATTATAACATATGCGGTACTATTATAAATCATTAATCCTTGAAACAAGCGTGTCTTTCTCGAGAAGAATATAAATGAATCTGTTGACAAAACATACAAAACTACAAAAATACAAAAAAAGAGTGTCACTGGCCAAGTGTTCATCTCTCTTATATTATCACCCACAAAGTTGTGCGCCGACAAAGGATTACATGTACACATCGGATCAAATCAACCAGGGGCGAAACCACTAGTTACCGTTTTGAACCTGGAGACCGGAAGTGGTTACACAATCCAGGTAGAATGTTGAAATAACAACAGCTGACTAAGAGAGGTCAAACCACGAAATCAGGTATGTATTTATCATAATTTATCAATTTTATCTTAATAAATGAAAAAAAAATGGTTGGTTGATGAATTGTTAATTGCATGTTGGTAGGTTAAAACATTCAGAAATGCGTTGTTACATTCTATATCTATGTCACTTCCGGATGAAGAAATATTTCACCTGGCCAGCAAATTAAATAAAGAAATAGCATTATAAACATAGAATACAAGTGGTATATGCAGTAAATAGACTTTTTGTTAATATGCCAATGTCTGAATCGGTCTGGCAATGTCTTCGAAACTATATTTTTGAATTTCACTTCTTTTTTTTCAGTTTCCTTTGTAATTTTTTTTTTCTAAACATAAAACAATATTTGTACAATTCAAAGCATAAAGCACAGTCCAGAGAGAGAGAGAGAGAGAGAGAGACAGAGACAGAGACAGAGATCTTTGTGAGACTTCATTGCTTGCTGTGCATATATTTTAATGTTAAATGTCATTATTGTCCGTCCCAAGATATTTATGCTGCTTATTTGGACGATTTTTATAAATATACACATACCTGTGAAAGAAGTGCAATTGAAATCTATTAAAGGGAAAATTTCCAAGATAACTTCATTCACACTTATGATTTTTCCCTCGTAAAATTATGCACAGGACCTAAAATAGATTTCTTTCGGAGATTCATAATGGGGAATGTTGACATCTTTTCTCCATTCGGAATATCTCGCTTAATTTGCCAACTTTAGCATCCGGGCTTAATAATGGCTGATGCAATGCAAAATCCCTGTAGACTTTCTATTTTTTAGCCGCATATTGAAACCTGATAAGCTACAGGGGGTGTTTCAAAAGGGAAATCAAGGGATTTTTTCATACAATTGAATGAAAATTGTCTGAATCGAGGTATTTATAAATATTGAATAATTTAAGAAAGTTCGTAGCAAAAATATCTTGGGACAGACTATAAGACATTTTTACTCACTACGTTTTTGATCTTCATGTCATTGAAAATTATTTGGGGAGTTTGCAACTTTCCTCTGTGGTCTGCTTATTATTCTAAAGGCATATTGTAAATTGAAGATTCAATTTCTTTAATCATACAACTTAAGATATTTATATGAAAGTATTAAATTAATGCTCCTTTTATTTATTGTAGTGTAAGAAAACTGAACAAAGATGCAACATAAATTCTTCATTGTTATCCTCATATCAGTGGCTTGGAATACGGAAAACACACATTCTGTTTATATTCAGAGTATTAGTACACATGCACCGAAGAAAAATAACTCTGTTCCAGACTGCCCTAGATTCTGTGAATGCGATCAGGCAAAAAATGTTTACTGTTCTTCATATTATGAGGGATTTTCTTTTAGTTCCATACCAAATGCTCTTACAGTAAGGAGTTTGAACTTATTTGGAGGTTTAAAATCTATTCCAGTCGAAGTTCGGTCTTTGACTGGGCTCAGAAAGCTAGATCTTAGCAGAAATTCTTTAACCATAGTAGACAAGGTTACTATTGGCAATCCAGATATATTGCAAATGTTGGACTTGAGCTCAAATGACATTGTGAAAATCTCTCCTGGCGCATTTACAGAGTTAGTCAACTTGGAAATATTATCACTCAGTGAAAACAATTTGCAGACTTTACCCAAAGACCTTTTTCTAGGACTGACAAATCTGAAAACACTTTGCTTGAGTTTCAACAGAATTTTCTCTGTTCCTCTTGGATTATTTGACCATCTGCATTCACTAGAAGAGTTAGATTTGGGAAGCAACATCATTCAATGGCTTCCAGGAGGAGTGTTTCAAAATCTGACAAACTTGAAGACACTAAAACTTAGTGAAAACAATCTCCGAAGCTTGTCTCCAGATGTACTATCTCATATGAAAAATTACCATGATTTTAGCATTGAATTATACGGAAACCCATGGGACTGTTCTTGTAAATTGGAAAACTTTCTGGAATTTTTGTTTTTATACAAAACTAATGTTTCCCATTTAGATATGCTGGTTTGCCATTCTCCTGCAAGATTACTTGCAACGAAATTACTTGATTTGGTCCAAACCAAATTAAGATGTGATATACCCGTAATTGATGAAATATCGGATTCTCAGGAAGTGGTTGTTGGGTCAACTGTCACTCTTCATTGCAGAGCCTCAGCAGAAAATCATGCCATCGGATACTGGGTGACTCCTTTGGGAGAAAAAATAAGTCACATCTACTACCAAGAAATGCTTGAACAAATGAACATTACAACTAAGCCACATTTGAAGTATAAGCACTATGGAGATGTTTTCTCTGAAGCCTCCATTTCACAAAACAATACATTGACACTAACCAATTTTCGAGACGTTTTCAATGAAACTTTTCAGTGTGTTATGATCAACAGTGCTGGAAATGGTACAGCTACCTTGACCTTGACTGCGGTGACCCGATTGTTCACGGTTGAATGGGTGAGCATGGTTGTTGGGGGAATCTGTGCTCTGACAGCACTGGTGTTTGGCCTTATAGTGGGCACTATAAAACTCTGTGCTATTCATATATGCAAGTGCCCATGTGTGCTTTTCGAGCCCAAAAAACCAAGCAACGAATCAAATTATACTTTTGAGGTGTATACAGATGATCAGAACACTTACAATAGAAGTTCTGATGACCAAGACTCTTATGACGATTCGTATCAACAAGATGAATCACTGCTGAAAGTTCCTGTGAACTCTCCTGTTGCTCGCACACCGAGGTCGTCACCAAGGAAATGTGCCACACCCACTCCTGAAGAATACTTAGAGAAAAGTCGGGGAAATACCAACAACACTCTGAATGAAGTGAAAGTAAGACTGGAGAGAAAGATGGAGAAAGTGAAAAGTCGAGTACACTCGATTCGCGAGTCTGGTTCTCAGTACCTGATTACCATCAAGGACACGGGAAGCATCGCTGCTAATCGGGTCAAGGCAGGGGTGGCCATGGGAGTGGAGCAGGTCAAGTTTGGGGTCATGTCCATGAAGGAGTTCTGTGGGACGGGTGACATGGCTCAGACAGTGTCCGTTGTGTCGGTCAATACGGATGTGGATAGTGAAGAGAAATCCACAAAAATCACCAAAATGACCACACTTTAGCGAACCTAAATCCAACGGATTATTATTTTGTTAATAATAGTCAAGCTTGGAGTCTCATAAGTTTGGAGTCTCATTAAGGCTGATGTGCTGAAGTATTTGTGCCAGGTTTTTTTTTTTTTTTTTTTTTTTTTACCTACAGTCACTTGGATTGCTGAGCAAAATGTGAAAATAGATATTTGCGCATGAAAAAAAGTGATATCTTTAAATGCATGACCATGAAGACTGCAGTTATATTTTTGTATAAGATTGGAGTGATCACTTTTGTGATATTATGTTAGTGAGTTGTAATATATGTCAAAAAGAGTTGCATTTTATGACATTTGTAAAAAAAATAAAGTTCAGAAATTGAATTCATGCATATGTGTGAAAGTGAATAAGATTGTAAGAAAGCAGAATGGGTAAGAAGTATAGTACAAGGAGTTGTATATTTGAATGATATTGGATTAATGTTGCCATACATTATGAACATTGTTTGTCTCACATTTTTATGATAGAATTCCATTTGAGTTAGTTTTCCTTCATTTGCATGATAGAAATATATTTTCTACACCAATTCATTGTTCTTTTTTGAATTACAATCATATTTTTTCTATTATTTTATTTTACATGTATGTATATTTGTTCAATTCTATGCAAATCAAAATAGGATGATGTTGGATACTGGGAGATATATTAACAATGATTTAAGGTAGAAGAACACCTAGAAAAATCACTCAAATTTACAGTAAATTTTTTTTATTATGAAAGATATAATGATAAATAAACTATACAAGTGTCAAGTAAGCGAAAAATTTGCAGTTTGGGGATGAAAAATGATTATTTAAAAAAATTAATTCAGTAAGTAACAACAAAAAGCCCCAGCGGGATGTATGGATCGCAAGACCGAGGCCTTATTCACTCAGCTATGGAGTAAGTAACAAGTAACGATAAAAAAAAATCTTTTAATGAAACGAAATATCGCTTCGATCAGAGGTCAACCATTTTGTGACAATGTGTTATTAATGTGTTATTCCACCTTAAGTTTATCTCTTAACCCTACCAAAACCAAAGGCACATGATCCTGATCTAAATAGCTGATATATTGCTTATTGTATATAATATATGCAATTTGAGAGAGAGAGAAAAAAAAGAGGAAGGAAGAAAGGAAAGAGAGAAAGAAAGAGTCATACATGTACACTGCTAAAATTCCCTTTATTTGTGAATTAATATAAACTGTGAGAAAAAATATTTTTGTTGGATAAAATGCTAGATTTTTTTTTATGATGATAGCATTTATTTTTCTTGAGCTTTGGATTTTTTCTTTGAAATAACATACATGTACATTTAAGATCAACCAAAAAAAAATTTCAATTTTATAAATGAGATTAATGCATACGGCTCCTTTAACTAGAAACATCTTACACTCCTGAATCTCCATAGCAACAGTTCTTTTTTTTTCGTTCAAATTCTGATCAAAGTCCTATATAGCAGAGCAGGTGTCAACAAGCCCCCATCTTAATTAGTGTTAAGAGAATTGGATCGGAGATTTTGATGGTTGTGAACATTTTTAGAAGATAATTTATTAATTTCCTTGAGAAAAAGAGCCCTCTTCAAAGGAAAATTTCAAAATTGTAAAAATTTGGACTTTTTCTTTACAGAATAATTATTTGTGGCCAAAAATGTCATATTCAAAAATTTGTTGTAGATCTGATGGTTGATTTATTGTCAGTCCAACCTTCTATTCAGGGTAGGGAATTTTGACAGGTGCTCTGCTGAATATACCTATGTGTAACATTTTTCCGTTTTTGTTGATTTAGCTGTACTGTATCCAATATTAAAGCAGGGAGTCTGTTTCTTTAGAATATTCGGGGCTCTTTTGTATAATCATGGACTACATGTATATCTTTTACCCGTGGTAATGATAATTATTGAATTGTTAGGAAACAAAAATAATTTTACTTTTGCTTGTTAAAAATTAAGTCAATATAAAATGTTGACTTATGTTCAGATGGGTATATAGAGATTGAAGGATTTAAACAGCTTAAGGTTTATATATATATATATATATATATATATATATATATATATATATATATATATATATATATATATATATATATATATATATATAAACTATATATATATATATATATATATATATATATATATATATATATATATATATATATTATATAAATCTTCATTGTTTACAAAACTTATTTTCACTGGAATCTCCTCTTAACTTCTGGACATGAGTCATTTTTTATGTGATTTGTTGTTTGATTGCTCCAACTGAATTCAAAACCACAGAGTTATTTTCAAATTGACTGTGACTTGCATGAACAAAGAGTTTCTTATCTCTAGTTTTGTTGTTGGATATATTCACTGTCAGCTTCTGTTGATTGGCAAATAATCACGATGGTTTTAATTTCACTATGTTTGGGCTATAATTTTTGCAAAATCACAGCCATCGTGGTTTAATTTTAATTAATTAATTGATTCTTTGTCAGTAACTTAGTTTATTCATTTATTTATAATTCAACAATAGATATTTAGTGTGTAGTAAATAGCCAATGTCAGAACACATTATCAAATGCCTTTTACAGAGATCAAGTTGTAAAAAATACAATATTTCCAGCTTATATTCTGAAAAGAAATGTGTACTTTTTTTCTTAAAAAAAAATTGACACCAATTTCATTTACAACGGTTTTTTTTGGTCAACAGTGATCGTGTCAGATTTTAGAATATACACATGTATATGCAAAAGTGCTTTTCTCTAGACTATTGATGAATATGTAGTATAGTAACTGAAGTAGTGTACCTGTTGTGTATACCCAGAGAATAATAGACATATCAGTGTATACACAATTTATTTCACTTGCACTTTCAGGCACGTAGCATCATTTTTGAAAGTGGGGGGGCCAGACTCATGCAAAAAATCTTGACAAGCAAAAAAAAAAAAAAAAAAAGGAAAAAAAAAAAAAAAGGATATCACAACTTTTCCAAAATCTTCAAAATCCTAATCCGTGGGGGGAGGGGTGGGGGGGGGGGGGGGCAACTCCATGATAATTCAATTTTCTATATGTAAATTTTAAAAAATTTGCTGCTGCGAGAAAAAGTGGGGGTGGGGCCAGGCCCCCCCTGGCCCCCCCTGATGCTACGTGCCTGACGTTATTGGTCCTGATAATAGCTCCTACACACCTTATCTATCTAATGAATTTATCAGCAGTTTTTGAGAGAGGTTAAAGATTAAGTGAAACAATGATTACTTTATTTGATGAATTTGCATTGCTTTATTAAAGATGGTTTTGTTTGGTTTCCACTTCATGACAGTTTAGTTTATATGAACTGCAATACATATTTGTCACTATTCATTGGAATGATACTTGTAAAAGTAGAAAGAATGTAAGATAAATTTCATATTTTTTGGAGTGGCTACCTAAGAGATAATTTGGTTAACAGTAGTTACAAGCTGCTGAAATTGTTTCTAAAATGTTCATATTCATAGTTTAAATAAGAGGATTTGTTTGAACAGTTTCTAAGTTATGTATTTTCATGTACAAATTTGAAATGTATTTTTTAAAAATGTTATATCATTCTGATCTGTTGATTTTTCAGCTGAAGAACATGAAATCCATCAAACTCATTTTTTTTCTGGTATTAAGAATGTATTTTCTGTAAACTGTGTCTGGCTATGCATGGTTAAACATTCCAGCTTTTGATGCGCTCGACTTTCAATTATATATATATATATATATATATATCCCTTACATGTAAAAAAAAAAAAACTGTTGCGTTATATTTTATACATTTATTGATATGAACTGGCCATGTCTTTCTAGCATTTGTATTTTTCTATTAATAAATCTCAGTTTTGAGTATGCTTTGACTTCAATTTTAGCTAACCAGGACAAAGTCTGGAGGAACGCATTCAATACCTTTTGAGTCGATGTCCAGAACTGGTTAAATTTTTTAAATTGTTACTTGTCCTATCTTCACCAAACTCTGGGAATACTCATGGACTTAAAAGATTTGGATGCTGAATCTAGGCCATGAATTTCAGATGCTTAAGGAAGTTTAGATGTTTGGAGCAGGTGTCCTTTAATGGCCATATCAAAGTTATTACTGGCAGTCCTATTTTTACCATACTTGCATGGATTGTGCACTCAGTGCCATGTACTTAATAGGCCTGAATGTTGAAACTGAGCCATAGATTTTAGATGCTAGAAGAGGTTATGGTTTTTGGAGCAGGTTAAAGACTTTGAAGCAAATGTCCTCTGGTGACCATATCTAAGTAAATACATGTACTATAATTTGATGCAATATTATACATTATAGCATGATACAATGTCATCACAAAAGTATGATACAATATTATACATTATAGTATGATACAATATCTTATAATATATATTGTTATAATATATGTTACACTACAGTATGATACAATGTTATATACCCTAGTATGATACAAAACCATACACTAAAGTATGATACAATATTATACTTTATAGTATGATACAATATTATACAATATAGTGATACAATATTATACAATATAGTATGATACAATATCCTTTTTATCACGATACAATGTTATATTGTTTATAAATGTAATACTAGGTTTTATCTTATGCATGATTCAATATTATTTATTGAATCAAAATTTGCTGCAATGCAATTAAATGAAAAAAAAAACCCAGTTACATGTATATAAAATTCATCATATTGTATAATAACGATATAGATCATATGCTATGCTTATTTTATCTTATGCATGAAGGATTTTATGGCTCATTTAGGCAAATACTAGTAGGTTCAGATTTCTGATTAATTTCGTCTTTAGCAGTTGTTAACTTTTATCTCTTTCATCTTCCACTGTAAGAACCACCGGCCAATTTCAACAAAACTTTGCCCAAATTGTCCATAAACGAAGAACGTTGAACTTTAATAAGTAAAACAATTAATTCAGACAACAGGCTACTAGTATTATAAAAATGAATTTTTTTGTAATTTTTTATGTCTTTGATGTGTAAATTCTGACTTATTTATCGATTTTGATTTCTATCGATCGCCTTCTTAAAGAAAGGTCTAAATGATAGGATATAACAAAAAATTGGGATAGTTTATCTGCTGAATAGATGGAACATGCGTAATACAATTGTACAAGCAATAGTCGTCCCAGGGAACTTAATTGATGTTACCTTTGTAATGGGTGCTTCACATCATCCGGCACTAGTACAGATGCGATCATGGTTTACAAATAAACCCTTTACACGGTATTTTTTGTAACATAATTTCCGATTCTTGGAAACAAAACAAAAAAGGATTTCTTTTGTGTTTCATGTGGGTATGAAGGTAGCTAGTATTCCAGAAAAATAGCATACGCGGGTTTAATTTTCTCTGTATTTTTCTTTTTTTTTTTTTGCATGGAACGAAGTAAAACTTTTTTATCATAATTACTTAAGTTAACTAAACAATACATTTGAAAGCAGCTTTTAAAAATAAAACGAATGTGTGTACTCGTACTTGAACGTCGTTTAATTTACTCGATGGCTTATCAGTTCAAAACTGTATGTTTACTCATGGAAGTGAACACCGGATGCTGAAAGGGAGTACTTTTTTTCGATAAAAAAATAGTTCAGGTTTTTTTCATATCAGAAATACATGTAAATTACGGTACGTTGTAAGAAATTCTTTGGATAAAAAATTTTAAAAGCATTTATTTGAGATAAATGGGAAAAATTGCCTTTAAATAGGCATTAAAAGTTTTCAAAAAATTCATATGTCCCAGAGAAAGGGGGGGGGGTGGGTTCCGACCCCCGGACCCCCCCCCCACCCCCCGGATCCTCCAATGGGATAAATCTTGCATGGGGAGGGAGAGGGCGGGGGGGGGGGCGCTCCTTGCCGCGGAAGACTATAACTTGGTCAACCTTGAAGATTCTTGTTTTTGTACCAAATCTTATTTAACGTCCAAGAAACCAATACGACTTTTAGCGTTTTTTTTTTTTTTTTTAGAATTTGCATGGAATATACATTGAAATGGATTTGGGATTTGTAAGCACCGAAAGTTTGATTTCAACTGACAATGATTTTATATTGAAAACCATGCATAGTGAACCCTGAAATAACACAATTGATGGGTTAAAAAGAATGTAGATCAAACAGCTAATAAGGAAGTCATACAACTGTAAAAGTGTGTATATAAAAGGGTAATTTAAAAGATGAAAGATAAGCATCAACAAATATAAAAAGAAGTCAAATAAAAGATAAAAAAGTTCATCTTTCACTGGGACTCAGGTGGGCGGAAATTATAGCGATTTTAGAAGAGGTGACGACGTATGAGAAAAGGGTTTGTTGCAATTTGCACAAGTTCCTAAAAATAAATTTGTACAATTATTAGAAATACTAGTGGTCCAAACGATCAAGTATCACATCGTGACACACGCTGGAAGTCCCCGGTCGTTTTTACTTTGAATAGGTAATCAAACCAGTTTAAAGTACTTAATTTATTATTTAAAAACAACAAGTCTCTTATCAAGAACTGAAACAATTTCCCCTGGTTCAACATATAAGGCTTATACCTTTGTAATTTGAATAAATACTTTGATCAGATGTAAGATCTATCAATAATTTGACAACATTAGCTTTTTGTTCATTTTTAAAATTTTGAAAGGAAAGTATTGACCCCAAAATTAGAGAAAATAGACTTTGCAACAAAGTAACAAGGGAGTCAAATTCCATTATCTGTTGTTACAGGTCATCCACATCACTTCATTTTTCAACACCTAACATTTTTAAAATCAAATGATTTATGCAATAGATCGTTGGAGCGTAGTGAGGTAGACATTTATAATTGCGTTTTATTCTTTTACATCACAGAAAATTTGAATTCGGTGTAAAATGTAGGTTAATTGATCTGTAAGTCATGAGTACGAATCCCACAGGTCATTTTAAAATTTTTACCTTTCCAAAATTTTTAATACGTATTTTTTTTGTTTTGTTTAAGATTGAAAATTCTAAACCGGTGAAAGTATTTTAATTATAATGTACTTCAATCCACATTGATATCGACAGACGTCCCATACCACGTTTAAAGGGCTGGATGGCCGATGCCATTTTTAGGCTATATGTTCCTCCTTGTGAGAAAGAACACTGTATAACGATACAGGAAAATGCTCAAAAGAACTATATATGTTATTAGTCAAATTTGGCCCCCATAATTCGCTATTTTTAAAGTGATTCAGATACATCAATTTGTTCTGTTATATTATAAAAGAGTTGACATAAAATATGTTTTTCATCTATTTATTTGATTTATATGCACTCACTGGCAGTATATGACGTCAGAAGTGACGCTATTTTTATAATTCATTCAAAATCAGTACAAAATTGACATTTTTCTTATCTTTTTTCGAATGGGAAATACAGAGCGACTCTTTGAAAAAGAACGAGCTTTTGGTCACTTATAGGTACTGGGGAGATACATCTTTGGTGAAAATATTTTGTTTGTTCAAGCAGTCGCTCAATGTTTCCTTAAAGACAAACTGCTTCAAAACAAGCCGTTTTATGCTAAAAATGCGAAAATGGCGGGAAAAGGTAAACTTTATGATGTCATATTTTTAAATTGGGGGCATTAAAATCAAAATTAAAATTATGAAAAAACTACAAATGTATATCTGTACAAATAAAACAAAGAATTACAGTAAAATGACCATGTTCATTTAAGGGGGCCATTTAAGGCTCAAACCATATATATAGTACTTTAAAGCTTAAATATTTTGATTGTTTTACTTGACGTTAGTATAATTTTGGCAAGAAATATTATATGCCAAAGTTGAAGGCAGATCTGATGGTTAATTTGTTGATAATTCAGCCTCCTTAAACTGATATAATAAAACATCTTATTAAAATATTCAACACAAAATAGACTAGACGAATGGCTTTTACGAAGGTGTTCTGAATAGAATTAAAAGCTAAACTTATATTTGAACTAAAAAGGTGTCCAATTCAAGCATAGCAGATTTTATTGAAACGATGAATTGCCCTTTTTATGGAAAATTTTTGTCCAAAAAAAAAAAGAAAAAGAATCTTGATACTTTTTAAAAGACATTAATTTTTTAATTTTTTACTTAACAAAAAACATTTTAGAAAATGCTAGAAAATAATCATGAGGAAAGGATATTACAAGAAAGATGTTATACTGACTGAAAGAATAAAAACAATTTATTGAAAAGTGCAGAAAAGGACCGGAAAATGTATTTTCATTTTTCATACTGTGACAGAGTGGATCTATTTTTAGTAACACAGCTTCACAATTATGCACGATTCACTAAAAATTTTATCATTTTTTGAGAACACTTATTTATACTGTTCTCAAAGTAAATTATCATCTCAATATGAAAGATATGACTTATCACTGTTTGCCTGATTCTTACGTGAACCTGTAAATTTTCATCAAAAGTGCAATCAACCTACATTTGACACCGAGTTTAAATTTTCTGTGTTGTAAAAGAATTAAACCCAATTATAAATATCTACCTCACTACAGAGGTATCGTTGGAATACCATGTACAGTTATACTGTTAAATACACCTTGTTGAAACTCGTGGTTTGTGTGGAGTTTTTATTCAGCGTAAACTTGAGCAAGTGTAACGAATTGAGCTTTACCCTGAATTCATCATATGGATTCTAAGAGCTTTACCATTTAAATTTACAGTCAGTTTACAATAAAAATCAAATACAAGATACGTTCGTGAAAGTTAGTTAGTATATTAGTAGAAAGCTGAGTGGCATGCTACCAGGCTAACCACAACTTTACGGAAACTTGACGAAAAGAACTTTGCACTTAATATAGCATCGAATCATGGTTTTTTGAAGTATACAGTCTCTTAACTGCAGCGGTGTGTGAATACAAATTGAGTAACGCGCGTAAGCCTTAAAATTCCTATCTTATCCTAAGGGTAAGTTCATATAAATGGAAGAGCCACAGTAATAGCCGCAAGCGTGAACTTTGATTTTCGCTTGTGACGTTGCAGTTAACAGCGTTCAACGTTTGTAACGTCATTATAGAACTCGTCATTTTAACCTTTGAGTTCCCTGTGTGCATTACAGTGTTATAACTGCCGTAGCTTTCAACCCACTTTACAAGCATAAAAAATATGTGGAATGTAAATATAATGTATTGGTGAAATTAGCATATAAATGTTTTACATGTAACAGATTTTGAAGAAAAATGTAAAAGAATATATTGCAGAAAATTGAAAGGCAAAGCTGTACAAGCTTTCCTCGATTCCCCGTTTAGTAGAGACGGTTCAATTAAGCATTGAATCATTATTTTTTGAAAGATATAGTCTCATAACTGCAGCGGTGTGTGCATACAAATTGAATAACGCGCGCTATCAATTTAATGCTTATATTTACATTTTTTTAACTTCTTTCCTTGTCTGCAAATGTAATTTTTACGTCAACATTTCTGTTTTATCCTATGGGTAAGTTCAAATTAATGGAAGAGCCACTGGAACAGCCACAAGCGTGAATTTTGATTCTCGCTTGTGACGTTGCATTTTACAGCGTTCAACGTTTGTGACGTCATAATAAAACTAGTCATTCTAACCTTTGAGTACCCTGTGTGTGTTACAGTCTTATAACTGCAATATCTTTTCACACACTTTACATGCAAAAAATATTTGGAATGTAAATATTTAAGTATTGAATCCTTATTTTTTGAAAGATATAGTCTCATAACTGCAATGGTGTGTGCATACAAATTGAATAACGCGCGTTAGCGCGTTATGAAAATTTGTTTGCACACACCGTTGCAGTTATGACACTATATCTTTCAAAAAATAAGGATTTAATGCTTATATTTACATTTTTTTACCTTCTTGCGTTGTACGCAAATACCAATTATACCTTAAATTACTGTATTATCCCATGGGTAAGTTCAAATTAATGGAAGAGCAACAGTAACAGCCACAATCTTTGATTTTCGCTTGTGACGTTGTATTTATCAGCGTTCAACGTTTGTGACGTCACAATTAAAACTCGTGATTTAACCTTTCAGTACCCTGTCTGTTTTATGGAGCTATATCTGCAGTAGCTTTACATGCAAAATATACGTGGAATGAAAATATTGGTCTTTAACAAATATTGTAACATATATAGATATTCTAATTGTACAAACTAAGTCAAATGAGGGAGAAGACCCTAATGGTCATAACAAAAAACATTGTTATGAATTGAAATTGTTACAATCAATTTAAATTATGGAAAAAAATTAATACAAAATGATGTAAACTTTATCCGGAAAAGCAAGAATTGTCTACTCATTACCTGTATCTCAATTAAAGGAGAAATAATCTAAAAATATGTTGTAAAATAAATCAATTAATTATCATCTACATGTACTATAATTGAAAATCTTATTTATTTTCAAGAAACCCCTGGAACAATGAACAATGATAAATCAAAAAAATCAATCGCTTAATTTCAATTTCCCGCCGCTATGGTAGATGCCAACTTTAATCTATGATGTCGTACCATCTATTCCGGTTTGTTTTAATCAACATAGCATCAGTATTAGCAAATCATGATATTCGCTTTAAATGACAAGTTCTGAAAAATTTGAAACAATATCGATTTAAGACCATTCTTTTACCTTTGACTTTCCTCTAAATTATAAACCAACGTCAAACATAGCATGTTCCGCGATAGCTGGTTATGAAAAGTTTTCTTCAGTTATAATGGCTACTGTAATGACCTGCATGGATCATCAGAGAAAGCATTTTATTGTTTATAGTTACATCTTCCTTTAAACAAATATATGATAGATTTAAGGATTTTGTTTAGGTTTTAAAAAATTTAGTTAAATTAACAAATTTTCTATTAATGTATTTCCGTACTATAGCTATAAGAAACAGCCAAATCTCTTACATGAGAATTTGAGTCTGACATCACCATGATTATTTTGTGCTGTCCGTGATTTTTCCTTGGTCGCTGCAGGTTCCGACCAATCGATAAACGGTGCATGCAGATTTTAGTCCTGTCATTATCCTGTCAGTTTTAGCCGCAGTAGGTTTCGACTAATTGATAAACGGGGCGTGTAGATTTCAGTCCTGTAAGTTTCTATATAGGTATGAATTAACGATTGGGTTCCGTAAGAAACAGAGGGAATCATACTCGGTAAATTTAAATATTAATCATAAGTATGGAAGATAACAGTTTTAACAGTAATTTCTATAATATGATGTCGCCATTACAAAATGCGTAAACACTATGCGTGTAAAACTTATCATTCAGAGCACTGAGAAGGAAAAAAATCCCAAACTAAAGCAATTTTGAATTCATTGAGTTTTATTGTTTGTAATTAAATATGATAAACGCATTATCTATACTACTATATTAAAATAATAGACTCGAATTTTTTAGCTTTAATACCAATTAATCGGAAGAGTATTGTCTTTTGTTTTATATATTCTAAACATCATTGGTACTTGAAGATTACCAATTTGTTTTTATTTTTTCTCAATCAAGCTTCGCTAATTAATAATCAACGAAAATTCCTCAAAAAATTCCGGAAATCATCTGAATTTTTTTGATTTTACAATTTTGCGCATGCGCATTACATTCACGGTAAATCACGGGAGGCTCTTTATTTTATGTTTCCACAATATCACATTTGCAAAATTGTTACATATTTGTAAAAAACGTTGTTGAAGAAATGTTGAATTCTGCAATTATAAAATTAAACTTTTCGAAGAAAGGTATTCACAGTTCAAAATGGTTTGTTATGAACAATTTGACTGTTTTTATCAATGTAACTTTATTAATTTTCTCCAAAATCGATTTGGAGCGATTATGCAATTTTCTGCTACATTACGGGTATATGGGAGGCAGACACAGATTACATTATTCCAACTCAGCAGAATGTAGTGAAATTAATAGCATTATTAGGCTTAAAGCTTGGTAATGCAAATGTCAACAATATACGGTGCGTCGATGTATCTATTTCGTAAATGTCCGATATCATATGCTACAATGTATGTCAACCCGTGCACGCACGGGTCAAAATCTAGTACAACTTATCTATTTTGATCTTAAATATGGAATGGTGAATAGGAAATCAATGAAGATAGCTTACAAAGTAAGATATCAAAAGTTTAAAAAAGGGGAAAAATATATTTTGTCTACCTAGTTTAGCATTAAGAGAACAGATTTACTTGTTTTTTTTTAAAAATAGGTTTTCTGAAAACTGAAACTGAAAACCGATACACCCACTAAATTACTTTACCACGAATAAGCAAAAAACCCACAATCCACGAAAATCTGCCCCCACAATTAAATTTAATTGGTTCAAAAGTAAAGGAAAACAGATTAACTACAATTATACAATGTACAAGCAAGAAACACGCACAAGTGCCACCCACGGTATCTGATTGACAATAATATTGCTAATCTCAAGTAAACATGATAAAGCAACTATAATAGTTAATAGTTAATATATAGTTTAAAAATTCGAAAAGTTTTTTTTTAATCTCTTCTAGATGTTTTGTTCTAGTGGAAAACCATTATTTTAAAACAACATTCTCAATCAATTTAGCAAAAGTACATCTTATACTGAAAATAAAGAATACGTTCCAAAAAAAATCATCTTAGATGTGATGCAAATCTAATTCACACAAATTTCAAGCATAATTCTTTAAATTTCCTATTTTCAATTAAAATGCTTTTGGAAAAAAAAAACAAATAAAATAAACATTCATTAAAATCATGGAATAACTCAAACGTAACAATCATTAATAAATAACACTTAAATATAAATACACATAATGTTTAATATTAGATAACTCCAAATGCTTACATGTATATCTCGTATTTTTAAAATATCTATAACAAAAAATAACATAATTATTTTTGGTTGTTGGTTTCCTTCTCTTTTAAAAATATGTGTTTGTAAACGCATTAGACACGACAGTATCTTTTACACGAACGTGTATTGTACTTATATATTAAATTTATTTGTTTTGTTGAAATACATGCATAAAACAATTTTTAAAATTGGTACTTACTAACACGAAGTTTCGAAGCATAGATTCGAAGTATCGAGAATGCAAAGCGTTAGTTTTAACAAAAAATGTTCATAATAGTTCCACAGAAACAAACAAAGCAAGCAGATTCTTCAAACTTTCATACAATATAACCAACCGAGCCTTAAAAATTAAATTTTAATTTTCGTCAGTCATTTTTTGCAATTAATAAGTTTATCATAGACAGTAAGACAATATACAATTTCTGCGTATTCAATATCTGCAATGTAAAATAGAGCGCAAAAAAGCAAAACTTAGATCATCGCGAAAATCACCATATATATGGTATCTGCTGAGTAGTAGCGGCTGTCCTCTTAGAGACAGTCATTACTGAGGATATATAGCCTACGACAACTTCCTGTGCCTACAAATACTTCATTTTTCAAGAAAAATGTCTCTTTCACAAATGATGTTCAAATTTTTACCACAATATTCATCATTCCACTGACCGTCGTAACACAATGCCACGCAGTGCTCATTGCCGTGAGTGTTGCTTGGTTCAGCTGGAAACCAGTTTGTGAATTCGACATTTTCTTTATTTGTCCACTGGAACACATTCTCATTACCTTGGTCACTTGCGCCAATCCATGAAGGACAACAATTGCAAGCAGCTGTATATTAGATACATTTATATGTAAAATTTATGGTTACTGTATTAAAAGATAAGCGATATTTGGGCAAGGGTAAGATATCTAAAGAGAGGACAAGACGTGTCGAGCAATCTGTGCGTTTTGAACACGAGCCCAAATAGTGCTTAAGGGAATCGTCACATAATTTGTTTATAGAATATTACTGTCACATACAAAAGTCTAGAATGCAAGGTTCAAGATTCGAAATACGAGATTTGAAATACAAGATACGATTTTCGAGATTCAATATCGAATTTAGCCAGTCACATTGTGGATCTGAAAACCTGTGTCTTAGCGTCACCAAACTGTTTTAATTAAAAGACCATCCGTACATGATCTTACCTCAAATTAATGTTGTGTCATCTCTTATAAAATGGTTTATAATGGTAAAATAATGGATTGATGAACTTTCCCACACAGTAAAAATTTGCTTAGTGTAAATACAGTATGCTTTGCAAATCTAAACTATTTTGCTCGCCCTGTGTGTATTTTCCACAATAGATTTTAACCCAGTCTGTATTCGCCCCAAAAGTGTACAAATATTCTTGGCTTGCAAAGAAAGATGATCTTTAAATACCTGTTACAGTCTAAATAATTACATTAATAAGTATGGTTTTAACAATGAAACGAAATTCAAAGTAGAGGTTATGATGAAGTTCAAATACCATGATTTTAATAACAAGTATATAAACTATTGATGATAAACAACACCGACAAGAATCTAAAATTTGTATTGTGCTGCATAAATGAAATGATCAATAATACACAGAGAGAGAGAGAGAGAGAGAGAGAGAGAGAGAGAGAGAGAGAGAGAGAACTGAAATATACACATTAAGACAAACAGAAAGGGGCTATGAATAAAGCTATTTCCTTCTAGCAAAAATGTTATCAAACATATAAAAGGGCACAATATGTTTATTAGAGGAGGGGGTCGGGTTAACGGACGCAAATCCACGATACATTTTTAAGATAATAAGCAGAACATGAAAGCAAAATAACTATACTGGTAAAATTTTGTTACTTTTTGTTAAAATGTGATAAAATTTACAGTAAAAAATGTATTCAGGCTACTTTTAATTTGCAGCAAACGTCTATGCTTTTCCAACATCACATACAGTTTCTTTAGTCGGTGTTACATATGCGTATATATGGCGACAAAGTGTAAATTTAGCTTTCCAAACAATCTTGTATCTACCGTCCTTATTGGATTTTATCCAATCAAGTGTGATGTAGTAGCATTCTTTGCAATGCATGTTTACATCTTTAGAGAGTACTAGTAACTTACATACAAAGCACATTTATGATTCCAATGTGATTTTTAATCTTGGTGTGTGTGTGTGGGGTTGGGATTGGGAAACTACAGAGAGATCTAACTTCGGTGTGATGCGAATGCCTGTTTTATACCTTCTATTCTTTCTTGTTGATAAAATTTATAAAAACAAACTAAAAAACTAAAGGTTGAAAACTACTTTCAATCAAATCTCAAAGTTTTATTGTTCTTCACATTTTGGCAATGTGATTTTGATCGCATAAAAATGGATCCTTCTATATTGAAACTCTAGATTACGAATTTACATAGTAAAATTACTAAAAATAGGGCCTCGAAATACCCCTTCCACATTAAACAAAATTGTTCTGGGACAGTGCATGAATCTCTCTAACATAACTGCATTGATACACAACAGTGGTCAATAAACCCCGGTTTTAAACTATTTATGATAATATATCTCCGGGTCCAGGCGCATCAAGAAGGAATACACACAGGGCTAGCAGAATCGCATAGATCCACAAAATACACTTCATTCTTACTGGTCAGTTATTTTGTGTAAAACTAAATACAGTTACAAATAATAATTTAGCTAAGGGTAAAATAACATATATTTGTACATAAGAGCGTATACGGATGTTCTTTATTTAAAACTGATTGGTATCAATCTTATATTTTGAATCTCGAATTTCGAATGAGCCTTTTTGGGCTTTCGTAGTCACAATCATGCTAATATCACAATTGCAATTACAGACAATGAACATAATAAGTTCTCTTGATATACATGTATCGTAATAGGCTTTGATTTTTATGAAAAAAATTTGATGTAAAAAAATGGGTATTTTTTTTTACTGTCTGATGCTTACTAAAGTAATTACAGTGAATCTTACCGGCTTCATTCCAGAGTACTGATAAAAAGGTTTCATGTAACCAGTCACTTTCTTCCTGTCTTTCTATTCTAACAAGATAGGCACCGATACTTTCACAGAAATTCTATAAAAAAGAAGTGATTAACATTATTAACCCGAATCAGAGTAACCTGTTCTTCTGATGAAATCTTTGAGGAGTAGACTCTGACATCAAAATCAAATCGAGGCTATAGTCATGTTGTATATTTTATTTCATAAAATGAAAAAAATCGGAAAGAACACTATAAAGCCCACACATTGCAATCTGCAATTGATGAGGTTGTTACAAAAGACAAGAAAACCCTTTTACAATGTAAAAAAGAAACAGACAAAAGCAGGGTTCCACTTGCTACTACCTATCACCCCACCCTAAGGAACCTTAACAACATCCTTATGAGTAATCTACCCACTAAGAAAGAATGGCCGTCCTTTTCAAGGATCCACCTTATATAAACTTGGGACAATGTTGTTGATTTCATTGTTTGCTATCTAAATTTTGCCACAGTGCGGTCCTGGTCTACAAAAAGATGCAGACATTATTTACTTTGTATGAACGACGCGGGTGTTCGATGATCATCAGAAGTACAACAACAAAACACTATCTGTGCAAGATAACGAGGGTACATTGGAAATTATTTCAATAAATAATCAATTTTTCAAGCTTTATTGATTGCAGTTTCCTTTTTTCTTTAAAAAAGCATTAAATTTACTAGTACTACAATGTGTTGTTTTATCATTTAGAATTAAGTTCGTTAAACCTGAATGCCTCAATCGGAAAGGAACCGACCATTACAATTTTGGCCGATATGTATACCCCAGTAGCAGTTGAGGAACAATCAAAACTAACATGACAATTCAATGTTGTATGAATAAATGTCAGGTTAAATAGATACCTTTGCTTCTGTCCATGTTTTTTTCAACTCCAAGTGCGTATAACAATGAGTTTTGTAGAGATGCCAACCTTGACCGCAAACTGTAGTTGTTAATGTATATAATTACACATGATATAATAGTTAATAAATTTACAAAGTAATAACGATAATGGCACGATATTTTGATAAATAAATATAATATTTCACTTAAGAAGGCTTGGTGTCTTGGCCATTTATAGACTATTTTAATTTCATAAGAAGAAGAACTTTGAATAAGATTATAGGGAAATTGATAAATTTTCAAACTAATAACATTTTGGATTCTTCTTCTATACAGAATGTTAGTATATGGACAAAAATATCTTATGTTAAAGTTTAAGGCAGATCTGATGGATAATTTATTGACAAACTAGCATTTTTGACGTTTATTAAAGCTGCTCTATCAAACTTTTGTTTTTGATGTACATTTATTAAAATTTTTATTTTCCTATTATTTCAAAAATTGAAATATTAACCAAAACGGACATTAAAAAAAGAAGAATACGCATTCTTGGTAGGTCCACAATACATTATATAGACTTGAAAATACTTTGAAGGCATGGTTAAAATAGCAATTTGCTCGAACCGATATCATTCTGCTTGAATACATCGTGAGTTTGCCTTTTTTACATTAATTTTGAGAGAGCTTATAATATCTTCTTTAATGATAATTTTTTTGTTCTTTTGATTTTCAGATTGACCTTATACGCTTCATTTAATCATTTACAAATATGATCAAAACTTTCTTTAAAATTGGACCATTCAGTATTTGGTTTTTAAATATTTTGCAAATCGGTTTAAATTTGATTCATCTCGATCAAAAACTAAAAAAGAATTAAATAACTAAATATATCAATGTGTTTTAAATGTTTTGATTTTGATATCTTTTTAATTTTCGACATACCACTCAAACGGATATAAAATTCCCATCCGATGTCTACAAGACTTGTATTAAAAGATTCCTGGATAAGACGAGTTTTCACATGATGGCAGGTTCCTGACGCACTGTTATACAGAAATCCGGCACAAAATACACAGCTACTAGCACACTCAATCTGACTAAGGTCATACTTGGTTTCTATGAAGTTAACATTGCCAGTGATAGGAAGTAGATCTTTAAAAGTTTCATCTCTCTCAAAAAAAAATTTCCTGTTCTGTGCCATAGTATCTCCAACCAAGAAAAAAATCATTAAAACAGCGAAACGTTCGGAAAAAACCCCTAACATAATTATAATGAAAAGAAATGTCCCGTATCTGTGATGAAAGTCAATAAGTATTGCTAATCATTGCCTCCAAACTTCAAGCTACATGCCTGCTGTGGTTTGTGGTTTCACCATTTATATAGCTTTCGACACTGCTGAGCAATCATGATTGGATCTTAAATATCTTGGGTGGAACACCGATCTCGTTTGTATGGTGGCAGTTTTAGCCTCGTACATGTCACTATGCAAAATAAGTAAATGACATGGGAGAAAAATATGTTTACGTTTTAAATAACTATGATGATATACAAGTCGGCGGTCCTTTTGGTTGTTTTTTTTTAATTGGGTAAAAAACTTACTTACGCCTGTGTTTTACAGTAATTAATTAAACAAACGACATATTCATGTCAACAAGCGTATTAATTATGTCAACATGTCAACATTTGAAATAATTATTTAAACATTCGACCTATTTAGGTTAACATGCAAGAAAGGAATGTTAATGTATAAGTTTACTCAGAATGAAAACAAATTCACTGACGATAATGAAAAACCATAAATTGTGTGTTAAAAACATATCATGCTAGTGCTATTTTTTATTTCAAAAAAGTAGGTCAATGACCTACTTTTTGAGATATTGGCCATTGAATATTTTTTTTTAAAATTTAAGAAAAGTCCCTTAAAAAATTTACACTATGATTGATATTTTCTAAATTGTAAATATAATACAAATTGCTAAATTCTTTTAAAAATGAAGTACAGTTTATGAATGGCAGTGGAACTAAACAGACACAAAGCATTTAGTTTTCATTCACAATTTTTTTTAATTTTCCATTCCGAATTTCCTCTATCAGTTTTCATATTCCTACCCTTTTTTAATTTAGTTGAACAAAAAACTGAATGATGATAATACCAAAACATGAAGTAGGTATATTGACTTTACTCTGTTTCCATAAAAGTTATATGAGGTCAATGATCAAACTTTTGAGATATGGCGTCTTTTAAGCATTTTTAAATATTTTTGTAGTGTGAGTCATTCGAATATCTTAGCGAAAAAGTGCGATAAAACCAACAGAAAGTATGCAAAATTAGTGTATTATGTTGACTGACCTCTGTTTTGCTAAAAGTCCCACTTTGTTTGAGCATAATTTCATAATATAGTAAAAATATCAAATGGTTTGTCAATAAAAATTCATTACATAACTACTTATAGTTTTTTGAACAAATTTTACTCATGACATTGAATTTTATTACAATCCGAAAATGAGAACTCAAACCCTGAGTAAACAATGTCCTTAATATACAACGTATTTATATCAAGATCTAAGCTATTTATATCTACAAACAGCATATGAATGATATGTTTGATATATGCAAATCAAATGTCATATGACTATTTTGCATTTGGTATGATTTATGAATGACATCAATGTAGGTAGTCGCCTTAAAGGGATTTGGACACAATTAAGACTCAAATAAAAAAATATCAATATGGATGCTTTTAATGCTTTGTCAAAATTTGAAAGTCATATATCAATTTACTAGCGAGTTAGAGAGGTTAGAATTCTTTGTTTTGTAAACAAAGCTCGAGTCCTGTTGTTGTTTACATATGTCGTGTATTGGTATAAGTTTCAGTCTAATTAGTTTTTTATTGTTGATTAACTAATTGATGAACATATTGAACCAGTTTATCCTGTTGGCCAATAGTTATTTTGTCAAAAAATGGTTATTTCTTTGTTTTACATTATTTGTATACAAATATAAGACTCAAGCTTTGTTTACATAACAACGACTTCTTTTCACTATATCTTGCTTGTAACATGACTTATAAGTTTGGTGAATCATTCAAAATACACATGTAAACAATGCCATTTTATACATAAAAATTAAAAAAAAAAAATTCATCTCAAATCGTGTCTAGGTCCCTAGTCCCGAATAGACTAATAGTATCATTCAATGTTACGAGTGTGGGATAGTGAAATCCACCGAGGGGACAAGATTCATGGTCTAGGTTGAGGCCTTGCCGAGTCCTAGACAGTGAATTTTGGCCCTGAGTTGGAATTTCACTATCCCACAAGACAATATTAAGCATGATTTTTTTTCTCTCATTATTTCACATTAAAAAAGATGTCTGACAACTTTCTGTTACGATGTTCAAAAGATTACTCGCGGTTTAGCACTCCGCGTTGCACAAATAGTGCAAGTTAAAATGAGAGCATACGGCAGTTTAAAATTTATATATATATATATATATATATATATATATATATATATATATATATATATATATATATATATATATATATATATATATGAGAAAACAGTTGTTATATGTTTGCATGAAAACATTGCTAAAAAATTAACCCTAATACAATAAATGTTTCCAAATATAAGAGCAATAGTAAAATAACTCAATCAGAAGATAAAATCATCTCTTGGTTCAATTGATATTATTTTTGTGTATAAAATGATGCATAATTCATGAAATCTCACTACGATAAAAAGAGGATTAACTGTAGCATAAATGTAAACCGAGTGCTGTTATTTATGTTTCAATTTCATTGCTTAAAGATAAAAAAAAATGCATTAGTAACCAAGTAAATAATTCTCTATAAAGAAATGCAATCATACTATGTGTGCATAATTCGTTATTTTATAGCATCCAAATTGAAAACAAGAATTAAGTGGTATTTCATTTAAAAACTTTTGTTGTTCTTAAACATTAGATGGAAAAACATAAAAAAAATTACTCTTTTGTGTTTGATATGGAACGTTGAATAAAAGGGAAAAATTGATTCCTCTATAAAGGTTAATATTGAAAGTTTTAAAGAAGTGGAGTATTTTTGTAACTGGTCTACCTTTTAAGCATCAAGAGTATAGTCTAATCCACACTTTGCGAAGTGTGCGGGGTCAACTCAAAGATCCAAAGGGAAAAACCCCAAACTTTTTCCTTCTTTATGCTACCAAATATTTGGGCGTCCTTTCATAAAACCTCTTTGAATTTGATTTATTCCTTCGATGTTAGGGTTGCCCCATACTGTGGCAATCCAAATACACAACGGAAACAGAATTGTATTGGCAAATGACAAACTAACAAACCTCTAAACTACAAAGGCTACGGTGAGATTCCGATGGGTTTTCCCTAAAGATGGCGGCCAAGGAACATAACTTTTGTAAAGTGTGGATTGGTCTATAGTTCTACATCAAAACGCGTTGGAACCTGTATACCTGTACAAATAAAAAGAAAATAGAAAAAAAGATTCAAAATAATATCTATCTATCTATCTATCTTTCTATCTATCTATCTATCTATCTATCTATCTATCTATCTATCTATCTATCTATCTACATCTACATTTAATTTCTCTCTCTTTTCTATCTATCTATCTATCTATCTATCTATCTATCTATCTATCTATCTATCTATCTATCTATCTATCTATCTATCTATCTATCTTTCTATCTATCTATCTATCTATCTATCTATCTATCTGCTAAACATCTACATCTAATTTCTCTCTCTCTCTCTACTCTGTGTCTCTCTATCTCTCTCTCTCTAAATTTAATAAAATATCTCTCTCTCTCTCTCTCTCTCTCTCTCTCTCTCTCTCTCTCTCTAACAAATTATTAGGCTTACTTTTTTTTTTCTTCTAAATTTCTAATGTTTCTAATGTTTGGTATGTTTTATTTGAGTGAATGAGGGTAGTGCATTCACTGTATTAAAAAAAGATAGACTGATAAAATATGATGCAGTATCGTTTAGGATAAACTGTGAAATATTGATAAATTTATCAATATTTTGACGTACCTTTTAGAGTGTACACGTTTTTCAATTGATGTTATTTCAATTTCTTTTTGAAAGATAGTTATATGCACTTATAATCAGAGTATTATAGAGATGAATCATTAACAAAATTATATCCAGGGGCATAACAATTTTAATGGTAATCTAACTGCTGTAGAAAAACTGGTAAGTTTTAACAATTCATCAGTTTCACGAAAACATCGCCACAAAACAAAGCAATCAGTAATTGTTGATAAAGGCCTTAGAACATAAAAAAAATTCTACAAGAAACATCTACTATGGGAAACATGTTCTTATTAAGGTCTTCCTTTCCAACAGAGGACCATATTGTTTTCGTTCGTTGCTTTTCAGGGTCTTCCGTTTCCATTGGAAGACCCTCTTGTTACTGTACGCTTTCTTTATTATTAAGGCTTTTGTTTCAATTGGAATACCCTCTTGTTTTTCTACAGGTTCTGATATTGTTTTCTTCATTATTTTCCTCGGACATATTCTGAGAGTAATAACTCAGAAACTCTTTGGTGCATTTTCACTAAATTTGCGAGACCGATAGAGCATCAACTATACCTGCGATAATAACATTTTGAGTTGATGACGTCACTTTCGGTTTGAGATATTTAGGATTGTTTGAATTTTAAAGGACCATTTTGTCCACGTTACTCTTCTGAAACTAGTAATGATAAAAACGTGAAAAGCCCCGAAGCTTTTCCTAGCTCCAAAATGAACATGAGGTTTTTGGCAAAATGTTAATGTTCTGAACAATATGCTACCTTTAAAGTTTTTGTTCTTGGCCCTGGTAAGGAGTCAAAGAGTCAGCCCTAAATGCAATTTTTTCTGATATCTCTATAACGTTTAACAATTCCTGGAAGCTTGTTTAACAAAATATGCTCTTACATTTGATTTTATTATACATCTTTACTGAGCAATAATTTTTTAAAAATTTTAGAAGCAAAAATGTCCATTTAACAGCTGATTATCTGTTCAGTATCGAAATAAAATCATATATTACGTAACCATGGGCTTCAAAGGGCCACAATTTCAAAACGTAGACCATTAATATCTGAAAAATAAAAATAAAGAGACAGTATTCTAGAATAAAATTTGCTCAGATTAATGTTCTTAACAATATGCTACCTTAAAAGTTTTGTTTCATGGCCCCGGTAAGGAGTTAAAGGGTCGGTTCATGTAACACTGTTGTTCAGATATCTCTAGAGTAGTTACAATTTCTGATCCCTTGTTTTCCTGATATATTGACACTACAGTGTTGGTTAAGAAATTAGTTTAAAATGTAGGTTAAAATTAACTCGTACTAGAAATAATTCAGTCATTAAAATTCAGTTAAACGACCCTACTAATGAGATAAAAGGTCGGCTCCTAAAACGTTCTTTTACAAATATCTCAAGAACGGTAACGAATTTTTAAACTTGTTCAACAAAATGTGTTTAGATGTAAATGATCTTTAGTTTGATACACAGGGGCCAAGCCCGTTTTAACATTAATTTCAATGTAACCATAAATAAAGAAAGGGGTCGAACTCTGACCCAGATAAAAAACTACCAGCTCGCTTCAAAAGCCTAATAAATCAATTAATTTTTAAAACACTCGCAATATGCATGTATTTTTCAGAATAGTAATGTTTGAGATACACTCATGCGGAATTTCAAGTTGACGGGTCTTAAAGTAGCGGAGATATACGTCATTATTCTCTCAAAGTCGCCAGTTTATTTTTACTCGGACATTTACCGGTCCAGGGCTCACGATGGGAATTTGCCTCTGACAACAGCAGTATTGCAACAAGTGTAGAAACATTCGCACTAATCTTTTAAAATCTTATATCAAATGCACGCTACTTACATACAAAAACTCCGATAAAATTCCTTAAATACTCTCCATAATGAACTTTTATTCTGCAACCACATTGACTTCTGACAGGGTCAGCCATTTTGACGTTTTCGAGAAAAACTGATTCTGATTGGACCATCAGGAATATTAACCAATGAAAATGAGTTAAACATTATCTATCACAATGGCCGGTCTGGTCAGAAGTTGATGTGGCTGCAGAATAAAAGTTCAGTTTTGAGAGTATTTAAGGAATTTTATCGGAATTTAAGGATGTAAGTAGCATGCGCTTGATATAAGATTTTAAAAGATTAGTGTTAAAACGGGTTTGGCCCCTGTGGTTTGATACCAAGAAAGAGGCGCTTGTCCCTAAAATTAGACTCAGAGGGGTATAAAGTCTTAAATCTATAGCACTTTACATAAAGGTAATTTGTAAAAGGCTATAGAGGGACAACTGTTTACATACAGTTGTGCGCCCATAGAGGACGAGGTGGAGTTAAATATTTTTTGGGCTTAAAATTCAAAGGTAGTGTTGAACGTTTGTGTAAAAAAATCAACGTTACGTCCGCCATGTTGCCGTATAAATTTTGACACCCGTCGTGTAAAGAAATTTTAAGGCAATCACGTGACGCGATCCATCCAATGACGTCAGACATTCTAGTCCAAGGCAAAATAAAATATAATGATTTTCTCACTTGTTACGTAATTAGTTGTTTTTAGGGAATCAGAAGTCAAAACTTTTATTTGAAATATCTTAGCAAGGAAAAAACTGATTTATGTAAGTAGTTCCGAAGAAAGGATGATCATAATTATGAACTGAAAAGTATCCAAATATCAAAATTTCGATAAACGGCCCTGATAAAGAGGTAAGTGATTCGTTCCTAAAACGTACTTTCTTAGATATTTCAGGAATAATAACGGATTTCTAAACACTTTTTGAAGAAAAAGTGTTTAGATTTAGACAACCTTTTCATTTGGTATTAAAAAAGGGACTTGCTCCCAAATAAGGGGTCGATAGGGTCGAAAATTTATTTTTCATTCCTAGCTCTTACTTTTGATACAAAATAACTTTAAACCTTCGAATGAGGGCTGTGCTCCCTCCTTTTTCTAGATCATGTCTGGTTGTAGATTGATGTTTTACTTTTTGAAATGAACGAAAGACCTCTTTGTTGCTAGCATTGTGATCGTGTCTAGTTACACTTCTACTGTTTTACTATAGCAATTCCATAGATAAAAACCACTGGCTACGTAAGTGTTTCAGGAGGAAATTGGGATTGAGACAGATAAGGATTACCAGCTGTCCCCTAAAGATATTTGATACACCATTAAAGCAATGAGAGAGAGAGAGAGAGAGAGAGAGAGAGAGAGAGATATTAGTGTCCATTTGACAAAAAAGGGAATAATTTGAATTCTTATAACTATATACAATACGTTTTTGCATTTAACCTTACATTGTCGGATACCTACTGGTGATCGCATCTTTTGATAAGTAAAAGACGCGCTCACCCGTGGGTATCAGACGATGTTAACCTTAGTGACTTATTAGCTTTGTTTTACTCATATGGATTTTGAAAGTTGTATTTAAGAACCCGGTTGTGTTCATGAAAATATTGCAGTCACCTGGCCCTGGACACGCTGAATTCTTTGATTATGTCGCAAACCAGAACAGAAGTTATTAGGGTCTTCCGTTTCCGACGGAAGACCCTCTTGTTATTCTATTGTTTCTTTTCCTTATTATTAGGGTCTTCCGTCTTCAGCGGAAGACCCTTCTATTATTGTAATGTTTCTTTTTCACTTTTCTTATTATTATTATTATTATTATTCTTTTTTTGTCTTACAAATTTTGTGCAGGCGATTTCTCGGAGATGACTCGTTCGATTCCCTTCAAATTTGCAGGGCTGATGCCTAGTCTTATGAATTTTATACCCCCGGAACAATTTTGAAAAATTCACTTCCGGTCGGAAGTTATAGTCGTTTTACGATTTTTAAAAGTCGATTTTGTCGGCGATGTTTCTCAAAAACGAGTAAAGATAGAGAACTGAAATTTTCAGAGATGATAGATCTAGCAATATCCTCGTGTACCTCGGTCACAAGAATGTTGGCCGTCACTTCCGGTCGTCACCGGAAGCAAAATTAAAAAATGAAAATTTTCAACTTTTTATTTTTATATATTTTTTCCAATAAGATGATAGTGACCCTTTTACTGATTCAGAATACGTAATTTGTTTCAAAATCGATCAAGGCGTTCTCGAGAAATTAAGCGTCAAAGTCCTGAAGCGAGAGTCCGAGTAGCTCAGTCGATAGAGTCGTGGACATGGCCCAGGCGACCCGGGTTCAAGCCCCGAGTGCCGCAATTTTTTTTCTCTTTTTTTCGGTTAGATCTACGATTTTATCTTTAAATTGATAAGTTTAGTCTAATCTATTCAAAAATCGGACGGAAGACCCACTCGTTGCTCGCAACGAGATCGAATCTAGTTATTTTATTTTTTATTTTTTTTCTGACTTTTTTCGAACGCTATTTCTCGTGAACTACTCGACCGATTTGCATAAAATTTACAGGACGTATTGAGCATTAAACGTACTTGATAATAAAAAATTTCTGGCTGATGACGTCACTTCCGGTTTGAGATTTTGAGGATTTAGTAAATTTTTAAGGACCATTTTGTCCACGTAACTTCTCAAAAACTAATTGCGATAGAAATATGAAACTTTCAGGGATAGTAGATGAATGTTTGTAGATGATCCTATTTATTTTATATTTTGAAAAATGCGCAAGGCGGCGAAGCTCGCCCGAGCTCGAAAATTGGCACCAATTTTTTTCACGAAATTTTCGCACACTTTCGGCCCTAGCTTTTAATGTGTAAATATTTTGTTAAGACATGTAATGCAAAAGTTGTTTAGATTAGCTAGATCTTTCGTTTGATTTCAGAAAAAAGGGGCTGGCTCCTCAAATTAGGGGCCAAAAGGGCTCTAAAGTATTTTTGCAATAACTCTTTACTGAAAAATAATTTGTTATCAATTATCGAACCAAAAATGTTCATTATACACCTGTTTATCTAAACAGTACCATGTCTAAGTCATATGTTACGTCATTAGGGGCTTTAAGGGGCCAAAAGTCCCAACTTTTGATCTTAAATATCTAGAAAAGGAGAAATATTTTGATAAGCATTATAGACCAAAAAATGCTTAAAAAAATGTTCTTAACAACATGCTCCCTAAAAAAATTTTGTTGGTGGTCCCAGTAAGGATTTTAAGGGTCGGCCCCTAAAACACATTTGTTCAGATATCTTTAGAACGGTCAACAATTTCTGAACACTTGTTGAACAAAATGCGTTTATATTTACAAGACCTTTTATTTGATATCAAGAAAAAGGGGCTGGCCCCTCATATAAGGGGCCAAGAGGGCTGTAAATTCTTTTTATAATAACTCTTAACTGAAAAATAATTTGTTATCAATTATAGAACCAAAAATGTTCATTGTACATCTGTTTATCTATACGGTACCATACATATGTCATATGATACGTAATAAGGGGTTTCAAGGGGCCATATGTCCAAAACTTTGATCATTAATATCTAGAAAAAGAGAAATATTTTGATAAGCAATATAGAACAAAAAATGCTTAAAATAATGTTCTTAACGATATGGTATCTAAAACATTTATGTTGGTGGCCCTGGTAAGGAGTTTAAGGATCGGCCCCTAAAACACAATTGTTCGGATATCTCTAGAACGGTCAACAATTCGTGAATACATGTAGAACAAAATATGTTTATATTTAAAAGACTTTTCATTTGATATCAAGAAAAAAGGAGTGACCCCTCAAATAAGGGGCCAAAGGGGCTACGAAGACTTTTCATAATAACTTATTTTTTGCGATAATTTGTCATTAATCATAATAACAGAAAATAAGAGCTTATTATTCATAATTCAAAACTGAAATCCGTTCTAAAATCGGACGATGCAATATAGAGATATAGGGGTTTAAAAATTGATTTTTCCGGACATTTTGATTCCACATTCTTGGTTAAGAAAATAGTTTTATGTTCAGACTTAAATTAACTCGTACCTAAAATTATTTGATAATTGTTGAATCGTACTTTTACACATTCAGATTTGTATTTGCTAAGTCGTTCTTGAAATCGATAAGCTTTGTTAATTCGTACTTGGAATCATTCGGATTTTGTTAATTCGTACCAAAAATAATTCGATTTTTTTCGTCTTAGTTTCTTATGTTTGTTTAAGAACCCTTCTTTTTACAGGAACTTCTAGCTTTACTTTCGACATTACCGGAAGACCCACTCGTTGCTTTGCAACGAGCTTTGCTCTAGTTGTTAGTTATAACGATATGGAATTCTGCGAATTACTCAGCGCCGTCGATGAAACATACAAAAACGCTAACAAACCACAAATTGTCATTCCTTATCCAGAGACTAAAAGACCGAAGATCTTATCTTCTTCTTGAAATGTGTCTTAGAAACACGTACTTGGAGCTCAATATAAATATTAGAAACAGACTATAGGATGCAGAAATTTAGATAAAAGAAAGTATTAAACTACCAACTATATGATGTCAAATCAAATTCGCTAATAATAGTCGATTTAAAGACGATTGCTTATCACCTTCAACCGCACACAAAATGAAATTTTAGAATTTGTTGACATCAGCAATGCAAATCAGAAACTCGAAGTTCACGCTTGAAATCTCAAAAAAAAGCGACCATTTTCTGGACCTGATATCAAGTCATATGTAGAACCAACAAACACTTTTCAAAATCAGAAAAAGCACCCACAGCCTTCTGTTTTTAAAGGGTTAATAAAATCCAAATACATCAGACATACAAGCAATACCAGTGATCTTTGTATTCTATCTACAATTCCAACGGATTTCAAGACACACCTATAAAAGAGAGGTTACTCTGGTAAGGAAATAAATTGCAATATTTATGTAATGGAAACACAATAGAAAAAATTGATTAGAACAGATCCGGAATACCAGTGATCCTTGTATTCTATCTACAATTCCAACGGATTTCAAGACACACATCTATCAAAGAGAGGTTTCTCTGTTAAGGAAATCAATCTCATTATTTATGAAATGGAAAAAAAATTATAGAAATCAAAGTACTGAAGTACTGATGGGAGTTGATTTTATCGATTATTATTTATCTTAAAATCATCGATATGTTAATTTGCTTGGCAAGTTGTTTATAACCTGTATTTGAATTACGCACATTTATATAATATGAATTCTCAGACTTGTCCGACAAGAATTTCGAGAAAAACCTTTAGAATCATGTTGTGGAATATTTAAAAATAAAATTGATTTTATCAAATTATGGATCGGTAATCGAAATATTTTCAAAAATTGTATGGATCCAACCAATTATGAACTAGTCTCGTTCAATCAGATGCTCGGCTATCTCCGTTAATCTCCAACAAGTAAGAGATACCAGGTCACGTGATAGCTTGATGGTGCGACCTCTCAATATAGACTGACTCTTTGCTTGTTGGAGATGTACGGAGACAGCCAATGGTTGAACGAGACTATATTGAACTCTGGCGTAGGAATACATACGACTGCAAAAAACTTCGTAATATTTAAAATCTGACTATTTCCAAGGCATTTATAAATAAGTTTCCTTTAAAAAAAATGTTTCAGCGTACATTACATCGCATTTATCGATTATTGTCTTGTCTTGTCAGAGGTGATGATTAGTGCTTAGGTCCAAACACTGTTTCAGTTTCGGTTTGCCAGAGTAACTGCATTAGAGAGTTGATTAAAATCAACTCCCAAAAAGTAATTGATTAAAAGAGATCCGCAATGCAACCAACGGCGCCAAATGTCATGATTACCAAGTATAAACCAATATATTAGGGGTCTTATAAATGCATTCTCAAATATTGGAATGTCCTTAAAATTGATGCAATATCTAAAGAAATATTAACCAATGAACCTATCATCTCCTACATTAAACACAAGAACATAGGCGAGATGATAATTCATTGACGCCTACAATAACGTAAAAATCATAATAGGTTGACACCTGATTAGGCGGACCTTAAGAGTTAAAATCATATATAACTCTATTAAAACCTCCGAAACACTCTATGCATCCATAATAACAATATCAGTGTATAACGTGTACTCATAATAACAATATCAGTGTATATCGTGTACTAATAGTAACAATATCAGTATACAACGTGCTATTAGAGAGGTTAAGCATTTCAACGTGTACGTGTACGAGTACGTGTAACTAGGGGAATTCCCTAATTTTATGTGTATTACGTCACATTTTCCGTATACCGCGTAATTCTACAAGTTGTACAAAACGTGTAGAATCAAAAGTACACGTAGATGAAAACTTGTAGCATTTTGTGATAAGAATATAGACTAAGTGTACATCAGATGTTGTGTAATGTAAAGCAGACAACAAATTAAGGATAACCATGCTTTTGGTTTCATCAAAGTCATATAATAATTTCATAAACAATGAGAGTAGACTAAACATGTTGAAAACGTTAAATCTAATTATTTTACACGTACGTGTACTCATAATAACAATATCAGTATATAACGTCTACTCATAATAACAATATTATTACTTATTAATGTGTTGTTGCTATTCAATTTTAAACCTCTGCAGAGATTTGAGCAAATTTCGACGCGGCCATTTTGCTCTGCTCTAGACACAACAATGTGTCGTCAATATTCAAAGGGCAACTACTCTAATTTAAAAATAATTCCAAAGGGCAACAACTCTAAATATTTTAAGGACTTACTGAACACGATTTCTGTGTTAAATTATATGAAATATCGAGACGAGTAGGTGAGGCGGCTGTCAATGACGGCCATATTGCCTAATGTAAATCCTCAGAGATCCTACATAGAGATATATGAGGCAATCACGTGCCATGTTTAATCCAATGAAAGTCTGACATTTCAGTCCGAGGGAAAACAGCATCGTATAACGTGTACTCATAATAACAATATCCGTGTATAGCGTGTACTCATTATAACATATCAGTATATAACGTGTACTCATAGTAAGAATATCATTGTATAACGTGTACTCATAATAACAATATCATTGTATAACGTGTATTTATAATAACAATATCATTGTATAACGTGTATTTATAATAACAATACCATTGTATAACGTGTACTCATAATGTGGTCTAGAGTGTCGGGTCTTGATTAATTTACAACAAGGTTGTTTGATTGAAGCCTTTTTTAAAAAGGTAACAACACATTATTGTTAAGTCGATAAACTAATAACGACTTGTCAGATAAAATTATGGCAACTGTTTATACATTATGCTGTCCGATTTACAATTTGATTTTTCAGAATTAAGTTATGTCAAAAAAAAGCATGTTAACGTCCGCTATTTGCTGGATATTAGTGTATATATAGATTTTTAAGGTTTGTGTAAAGCTTATAACAATGAATAAGACAATCATTGCAAATGTATATCCCAGTCGAGGAAATCAAATAGCTTGATTCACAGCAAGACAAGAGTCTAATAAATTGAAAGAAAGCTGTATGGAGAATGCTTTACACCAGTAAATATGTGTCATTTTACAAATCGCCGATGATTAATTAAAACAAGATAAGATTTCTGGGTCCAATTAAACAGAGCAGGAGAACAGTATTACATCATGTTTGGCATACATAACATTCAGACATTGATATCATAGAAAGTACATAACATTCAGACATTGATATCATAGAAAGTACATAACATTCAGACATTGATATCATAGAAAGTACATAACATTCAGACATTGATATCATAGAAAGTACATAAAAATGTTGATTAAATGGGAACAAAGGTAAAAAAATGAAATCCAATTTTTTCTTGACCTTGGGTGTCGCTACTGACATTTCTAGTACATGTATTTTCCCTCTATATTGAATACGAAGCCTTTAAATCGCTAAACGAGGAAAATTCTAGAGTGTTTCATACCCGAGACATAAAGTATGATATATGTCTGCTTAGTCATTTTTAATTTGTTGTCGCAAAATGTTGGTCCAAAAACTTCAGGTAATGACAAAACCTACGTTAACGTCGGCCATTTTGCTAATTCATTTACAATTATGGCCAAGTACTTTATATTCAACGTTGAAAATTGAACCCCGGGTCAATTTTTAACCGGATCAATATGTTATCGTTACAATGAGTACGCGTAGGGGTACTGCATGATAAAGTCGATGACTTCCGACTGGTGTTATGAAGCCCCATCCCCCCCCCCCCCAAATTGAGATTTTTTTTAAATTGATAATTGCGCCACGGGATAAGCGCTTAATGCTTTCAAAGTGAAATTGTTCACTTTATTCCAATATTCTTTCAAGATTTTTGCAAGATTCGCGAGAACTTCGTCACTGCGAATATTTCACGCCACATTCTCGTCCTCAAATGTTTCTGAGATAGGATAATCAAACAAGTATACATCTTGATCACAAAAAAGTGGTTCCGAAATTTAGTTTACTTCCGGTTAATGGTGAAAAAAGTCGTTGATAGTAAAAAATGCTTTACAATAACCCTTATTATTTTCCTCAAAATTGACAAAAAAAGTTTTTCTGCTCAGTTGTTAATTGTAAATAGGAAATCAAGTGAATCATGATAATGATTGATTGTATTTACGATTTGTAAAATAGTTCATATAAAAATGTACCCTTTCTCTACAATAATCAATTTACACGTTATTGATGCAAAACATTGCAATGAAACATTATCAGATTTTACAGCAAAGGAGGGGGATGATTGTTCACTGAAAATTATTCACTTTGAAATGCTTGTGCATTCGAGCCTGATGCACTAGAGTATACGAAATATCTTAGTGAATTTTAAATCAAAAATATTACATCTCTCTACTAAATATTCACTTTCTAAATTACCACCCCGTGTTAACCAATCAAATATAAAAAAAATGAATACTTTAATATGCAGAGATATAGATTTCTGGGTTTCAAAAAAAAAAAAATAACAAAAAATAAAACATATGCTTCTCTCTTTAAAATATCCTATTTCTTATACATCAATCAATTATTTCAAAAAATATAACAGCGGTTTGCAAAGTAAACGATTTCTGGATTTTTAAATAAAGGTTTTTAATTATAAAGTATTCAAAACATACAATCCCGTGATAATCAATCGACGTTTACAAAAATGTTGCAAAGGAGAGCAAAGGAAATCATTTCTGGATTTCAAAAAGAAAGTTACTTGATCTTTTTTTAAAGACTCAATATAAACAAATTACAAATACAACTGCTTGCATTGGGAAAAAAATAAGAATTTTGATAGAGTAATATTTACTTACTGATCTGTTGCATCAAATTATCTTAACATCAAATGCTCTCATTCTCAGAGAAAGTATGAGAGAGAGAGAGAGAGAGAGAGAGAGAGATTTGTAAATTTAGAAATGTATTTTTTATCAAGAAGCAAATTTTATGTCAAATAAACAAAAAGCTTAAAAAACCCAATGTTTTCAAAACGTTTTTTATATTTACTTGAATGAATTATGATGATTCAAATGGATTCCACATTAAATACAAAGACAACCAACCTTTAACACATATGTCCCTGAACGTAACAACGAAAACGTCACAATAATAATCTTGTTTTATTGTTGAATTATTTCTGTTTTTAAAATGATATGTTTGAAATGCACAGGTTATACACTAATATCATGTATGTCATCGTTTTTCTCATTATATAATGCTATAAAGATGAATTGTAGTCAATACCTGTGATATTAACTCGTCCGAAAAATATTGACCGGTCAATTTGTTTTTAATACTGGCGATTAGGAATAATATATAAAGAATATATCCTCTATTTAATAAATCGCTTTTGATTCGTTGATTCGTAAACGGTGACGTAAATTTGAGACTCGAAAACAAGGTGACTTTATAAAAGGCAATCAGTCAAGGAAATTAAACAACGTATGCTCAATGGGACGGTTTACTGTCATTACGGATATAAGGATTTGCAAATAACTGTGAGGTAAAATCAAGTAAAACATCTGGAACTTAATTACTACGGACAGCGGAATATCACCAGTGACCGTTTGATGCCGACTATTTTTTGGAAATGGAATTTGCGCAAAACTGAATTTTTCGTTATGTAACAAAACAAATGTTGACTGTGTTTTCGGGCAACATTGATAATATATTAGCTCCTTTGGGACAAAAATATTGCCCTCAACTTTGCGTCGCATACTCGTCCCTCGGGGCCTAATACAACCAATGTTGCCCTCAACCCAAGTCAAAATTTGTATACTGCTACATTTTATTTCATTTTTATGATATTTAGTTATTTTTAATCAGACACCCTCTCTGAGCAGTGTTTCAAAAAGTTGAGTAAACAAAGAGTCTGGGTAAACGAGACCAGTTTACACTAGTTCTGCATAAACACATGATTATTTCTACAAAATGTAACATTACTATACACCACGTCAGAAACTTTCCTATTTTAAAATTATCTGCCTGCTGGCCGCGGGTATTAATGGGACTTATACACCCCTGTGAATGTGTTCTGAAATATTTTCTTTATCGTTGCTAAGTATGTAATAAATTCAGAGATGCTCGAATGGAAGTTCACGAGACTTTACCGAGATTTTACTCGAAATTTCACAGGAACTGAACAAATCTTGGCGAAGTCTCCTAAACTTTCATTCGAGAATGGGTTTATTATATACTTAGCAACGACAAAGAAAACATTCCGAACACATTTGTAGGGGTGATATGGAGACGCAACCACTTGCCGAGCGAGGGCTGCACATACCTATACTCGGCATTAGGGCAATTGAGCATCGACGGATTTTTTTCGGTCTCATCCAAAGGACCGGTCTCCATGTCCCGCATGGATTTAAATCGGCGACATTAGGGATCAACTTCTTAATCTGCGACTCCAAGCGACAGGAAGTTAAGTGACTGATCATTATCATTACTTAAGATACGGTTAGCTGTAGCAGATATTCGTAGTGTTGTACCAAACTTGAAAAATTGTTTTAAAAGCATTTGAATGTAATTAAAGGCACTTGGGCCACAATGCTCGCCTGGTAAATTCGGCTTCATTTTTGCTAAATTTTCAGAATATTTTCCCTAAAGAAATAAAAGTGACCATAAATATATGTATTATCTTTTAAATAAGCTGTCTTCTGCCTCACATCCATTGGGTTTTAAAACAAGAGACCCATGGGCCACATCGCTCACCCGAGAAACAACAGACATGATAAAATCAGATTTATCCAGTCATATACAAAATATTTGAACAATTTAGTAAGATATGTCCTTTATAAAAAGATTTCAAAATTTCTTCAGATATTCTTATGGTAAAAATTGAGCCTCTTTTGTACCTGTGTGATTTCTTAGTCACATTTATTATTGAGCATTGTAGTTATCAAAAAGTTCAAGAACAAGAAGACCAACTATTAATGTAAACAATTAAGAATCAACAAATTTCAAGATTCTTTTATGTAAGTAATACAATATACTATTTCCAGTACATTTGAGTTTTTGAAAGTAATCAAATTCATTTCCTATTTCGAAATTTCAATCTCTCTCCCTCTATTTGTGGCCTCATTCTACCCCCGGGAATCATTTATTTCGAACAAACGTGAATCTACACTACCTAAGGATGCTTCAATACAAGTAACAGTATTAATAGCAAATTTCTAGGGGAATGTTTTTAAATATTTTTCTCTATGTAATCTTATGTAATATTTGATCCTTCCATTGTGGTCATACGTACTCCAGAGGATCGTAATGTTTTGTCCAAACTTGAATCTTCACTACATGTACCTGGGGGTGCTTCTAAACAAGCTTAATCTTGGCTGTCTAATTGGTTTTTGAGAACAAGATTTTATAAGATATTTCTCTATATATTCCAATATATAAAAATTCGACCCCCATTTTGGCCCCACCCTACCTCCCGGGGATCAGGATTTAAAAAAACGTGAATCTAAACTACAGGACGCTTCCACTAGAGTTTCAGCTTTTCTGACTAGTAATTTTTTGAGAGAAGATTTTTAAAGCTTTTTCTTTATAAAATTGATGTAAAATATTTGACCCTCCATTGTCGCCCCAACCTAACCTCAGGGATCATGATTAAAACAAATTTTGAATCTACAATACCTGTGATTGCCTCCACACAAGTTACAGCTTTTCTGGTCATTTGGTTTTTGAGAAAATTATAAAAGGTTTTTCGATTAATTCTCTATATATTCTTATTAACTTTTTGTAAATATTCCACCCTCATTGTGGCCCACCCCGCCCAAGTGATCATGATTTGAAGAAATTTGAATCTACACTACCTAAGGACAACCAAATATACCAACAAGTTTTAACAATTCTTAACTATCTCGCCTTTAAAAGGGAAATAAGCCTTTATTTAAAAAAAAAATTGTTGGATGCTCTGTGCCAAGTTTGGTTGAAATGGACCAAGCGGTTCGTGAGGATAAGATTAAAAAAATGAAAAGTTTATGAAGACGACAACAACAACGAAAGAAAAAGAACAGATTTTGATCATTAAAGCTCACTTGAGCTTTCGGTTTAGGTGAACTAAAAATTCTTACTGACCGATCATTTTATTGCATTTTCTTGATTAAAAGTAATCACTTCTAAGAAGTCCAAAATGTGAAAAATTTATAGACAGACGGATAAAGGACAACAAATGATTAGAGACGCTAGCTCACTTGATCTTTTAGCTCATGAAAGCTAAAATTGAAATATAAACCAGTGTATTTATACACTGTATAATGTTTTGTTTGACTACGCTCTTTTACCATGGACAAAATAGAACTTGGGGAGAATTAACCGGACATTCTAGGGAGTAAACAGTTGATCCAGACTGAAAAAGATTATAATCCTGAAAATCTTTTTTTAAATTTATTTAAATATGCAAGATCCATAACTATTTTCTTCATAGTTTAAAGATTTTTTTTTACTAGGCAGAGCAATTATATATATTTTAACCAGAACAATATCCGAGTTCTGTTCTGTTGTGTAAATGCAATGCTGTAGTGCATTTACAAGTGTCAGCTAGGAAAAGCTCCGACAGACAAATAAACAGTACATTAACCCATGTTCTGGAAGTTTATATGTTTTATTATCAGGAATATATGCTAAAATGGTAGTTGTATAAAACTACATTGAAAATAGCAATGAATTTGGAATACATGATCATTATTGATGTGAAGTCAGAAATTAAGGATGACGTTTACTCAGAATGAAAAAAAAATCCACCGATGATAATGAAAAGCCATCTATTGTATGTCATAGACCTTTGATTGTTGTGTTATTTTTCACATTCAAAAAACGTAGGTCAATGATCTACTTTATGAGTTAATGGCCATTGAATATTTTTTGAAAAATCAAAAAAAAAAAAAAAATCCCATAAATTTTCACACTACGATTGAGATTTTTTTAATTGTAAAAATATTACAAATAAATAAACACTTAAAACAATGAAATACAGTTTATGAATGGTAGGAGCACTAGATAGATACAAAGCAATAAGATTTCAGCGACAAATTTTAAAAATATCACAGTCCGAATTTCCTCTATCAGTTTTCAAATTCCTACCCATTTTTGATCCAATGTTACAAAAAATTGAATGATGATAATACAAATCATTTATAGTTTTAAACTTCTTATATTGACCTTATTTTGTTGGCATAAAATTTATATGAGGTCAATGATTAAAATTTTGAGAGTCTTTTATCATTTTTAAGCATTTTTCAATATTTTCACAATTCGTGCCATTTGATTGATTTAATAATTAAGTGAGGTAAAACCAACAGCAATTATGCAAAATTATATAGACTAAATCATAAAGTCTTATCTTTTCATATTTTTAGAAAGTTTTACTCATGACATTGAACTTTATAACAATCCGAATTTGAGAACTCAAACCCTCAGTAAACAACACCCTTAAGTTTCTTAATATACGGTGAAGGTAGAAAAACCATTAAATAGAAATTAAATATTAAGTAGACATTAATCATTCATATTAAAATTAATATTTAATTCTTTTATTTTAACAGTATTATCAAAGAGACATCCCTGAAAACTTTTTTCAGAAATATGAATAACTTTACTGGTGAACCAATTTTTACTACGCGGCAGACAATGCAAATAGGCTTCGCACCATATTCGGATAATTCGCACCACTTTGTCGATAATTGTAGTCAATGGTTTCTGTTCGTATCTTTTTCAATGTTTACAGATGGAGCCACACTACAAGTAAAGTCTGTTACGCAAATTACGAAGATATTTTGGTTCTGTATTATTCAGAATTACTTTGAACGAGATCTAATCTTCTTAATACATTTAATATATTGTTACATTTTCTTAAATTTTAGATAAGGTCAGTCCAGAAAAAAATTGACATTAACTATTTTGTGTCGGATGTTTATACATGGCTATTTTAAATACTCGGTATCACAGGAGTAAATTCGCCGACACAGAAGCCCCACTGACAGCCACTAAATGATTAGTATAAATTACTGCGCTTGAAAAGTGCGTGATGACCAAAGGTGAATAAACATAGTTCAACTTCCAAAAATAAATTAACCAGAAACATCTTTTTCACAGATGATGTTGTAAGTTCTGCTACAACTGATATCATTCCATTGACCATCGCGACACATTGTAACACAGTCCTCATTGCCATTGTAGTCGTTTGGTTCAGCTGGATTCCAATTTGTGAATTCCACGTTTTCTTTGTTTGTCCATTGGAAAACTTTCTCCCTAACATGTTTACTGGCTCCGATCCACGTATCACAACAGAAGACATTCGATTTACCGAAGCAACTCTCTAAATGGAAGATAAAAAATATGAGACGTTAACACAACATTTGACCTAAGTTTTGGTTTCATTAAAACTAGTGTCAGTTTGACTCAAATACTTTGCCAAGGATTGGTAGATGTAACTGAGACTCAATAGAAATGTTTAACATAACAAAGTATTCTATGAAGCATAACAGGCATTGAACAGGGGTAATCAAGGTCTATTAAATTCGACTCCGATTAATTTTGTTTTGAAGATGACGATTTGTTTTGTAAAAACAGTCATGCTATTTATTAAATAAAGAATTATGAAGGTTTACCGGGTTCTTCCAATGCTGGTAATAAATTTTCTTTTATCCATTCGTTTTCCTCTCTTGTTTCTATTTGAACAAGATAGGCACCAGAACAGGCACAAATATCCTGTAAAACACAGTTAAAAATGTGGTTATTTCGTTTTCTTACCATAGATGTTTTTTGTATTTAAAGAATTGCTTGACAAGAGGAACCAAGTTCAAAATGAAGATATCCTCAACGAAAAAAAAAAATTCTGCCTTTGATACTCTACACATATTGAGATTTCATGCAAGAAGAACTGTGAAGCTTCAAATGTCAAGTTTTTAAACATTTAAAAAATATTCATTTACCACTCTAATTTCAAAAAGTTGCGTTTCAAAAGATATCAGTTTTACTATTTTGCTGTTTATGAATTTTAAAGTTCTTTGCAAGTTTTCCACACGTTTTCCATCTGAATTATTGTTGGTTCTACACTATTGAATTTAAGTAAACAAATCATCGAATGGACAGGTGGAATTTATGAAAAAAAATGTATAAACATTTGAGTTAATAATTTTAAACATATCCTTCCCTACCTTATAGTTTGGTATCAAATAGAACATTTTCCGTAAAAAAAATCATCTAGAAAATAAAACCGTTTAAATTACTTAAAAGTTAATTTTGATGCCCTTTTGGTAATAAAGTGTCTTAAAATCTATTTATCACTATCTAGCTATCAATTTATAAAATTAAGAAGATGGGGAAGGGGTGGGGGATAAGATAGCGCAAATACCCATTCGGTTACGTCGTTAAATACAAGTTTGAATTTACTTTTTCAAATTAAATCTATTCAAATATATCATAATAGAAGTTTGTGAAAACACAATTTCTAACTATATTCAGTGTTTAATATATTTATCAAACGATAAGGAAAAAAAATATTGCCCTAAATTTTGTTGGTACCGAACCCACAACATGAAAACCCTGGATATGTAAGATTAGCATATGGATAGTGCTCTAACCACTTAGCCATTCCAGACACAACATACAAAGAAGGCTGTTTAAATACTATGTGGCCACGAATTTACGGACTTGATTTATTTTTTCAAAACGTTCAACTGATTGGATACATAATGATACATGCATTTTTAATCTATAGTGGATCATCTCTCAACGTTTTTGTTGATTGAAGTCGGTTTGTTATCTCCTTATTTAGACTAGGAGAAGATATGGAGCACAGACCTACTCTATAAAAGAAAAGGCCTTGAAGTTCTAAAATTTACAATATTTGGAGGTTATGATACGTATACACCAGTTTGAGTCAACTTGACATATTCAAAGTATTGAACATATTTAAAGGTAACAAATCGATGATATGTTAAATATGAATAGTCTTGAATATTTAAAGAAAATAACAGATTAATTACTATTTTATATTTTAGTATCCTATATCCTTTTGTGTTTAGACATTTTTCACGCCTCATCCACCCATATTAAAAAATAGGAATTCCTACTTTTTTTACATTGACCTTTATAAGTCGATTTAATTTGAATCAGTATTTAAACATTTTTTCATACATTGTGGATTGAATAACAATCTTAGTTTGGTTGACAATATCATTTATTTTATGAATGTCAATTTTAATTTTTTTAGATGGTTTATATTACCGAACGGATGGCTTACTTACAATATATTTCATAATGTTTCATCAAATAATATATAATATCTGTATCGTAGCATATATAAAAACCTCAGTTTTTACTTACAAAACTTATCTTAATAAGTTTTCTTACGATACCTTTGCTTCGGTCCATGTTTTATTCAACTCCAAGTACGTATAACAATGAGTTTTGTAGAGATGCCATCCCTGACCGCAAACTGTAAATGTCAAAAAATAAAACATGTTATAAATTTTATGATATTTAATGAATAGAAAATTTGTTCTAAAACCTTAATGATATTAAATTAAATATTTAGATTTTTGAAAAGTAAAATCACGATGTTTAAAATATTTAAACTTAAGTTTATTAAAAATGTTTGGTCAAATTCATTTGTTTTAAGAGCACTTTTACTAAAGTTTCTAATTACAAACGTTTAAATGTTAAAGATATCGGAACTGAAAAAAGAAAATATGCATTCATAGTAAGTCCTTAGTAGGACACTTCAAGTAAAGTATATTGAAGATAGAACGTTATAATGTATAATAAGTTCATTTAATTAATTTTGCGAGAGATTATTTAATCCTACTCTTGAGATTTAAACTAATCAATTTTCAGATTAACTTTATAAGCTAAATGTGTTCCTTTTACCATTACTTTATTTTTATCTTCAAAATCTGACACATCAGAAGTTGGTCTCTAAATATGTTGCTTATCTATTTGATTGATCTAAAAATAAACAAAACGGGGGAAATCCACATCCTTAGGAAATCTTTAAAAGCGTTACAATATGTTCTATTCAATTTTTATTTCTTAAAACGATTTTTTGCAGTATATTACGTATTATTTTTTATTACAAAACTTATCTTACTTATAAAGGTCTGTTTGTCTTGATTTGACTAACAAGATCTTAAAATGCCACTTAATCTGTTATAGAGATTCCATCCGGTATCTATGTGATTCTGTTAAAAGATAGTTTGACGAAGGTTTGACTTTTTTGCAAAATAAAACACCACTCTTAACTAACTTTTGCTTTTGCGTATAATCTCAATTAAAGCAAAAAAAAAAAAAACTTCTTTGGAAGTTTTAAATTTGTTAAAAAGTGATATTGTCTGAAAATGTTATTGAACTAATTTTTATTTCTTTAACACTTATTATTTATTGAAGACTTTATCTCGCTATTTAGTATTGTTTACATACCATTCAAACTGTTATAAAGCTCCCATCCGATATCCACACGACTTCTATTGAAATCTCTCTCACCGAGACGAGTTTTCAAAAGATGGCAAGTTCCTGTCACCCTATTGTACAAAAATCCTGCGCAATATTCACAACAACCTGCACACTCAATCCGAGTTAGGTTAAACTGTGTTTCTGTGTAGTTAACACTACCAGTGATAGGAAATAAATCTTTGAAAGTGTCATCTCTCTCGAAATCAAAATTTCTGTTGAGTGTCATAATATCACAAACCAAGAAATAACTCATAAAAACAGCAAAATACTCGGAATAAGTCCGTATCACAATCATTCTTATATATTGTTGAATCTGTGAAAGTTTGCAAATATTGTTTGTGAAAATTTGTGGTGATCGTCTAACTACACCCTTCCAGTTTGTTGCTGTACCATATGTTTAGCTTTTGACTTTCCCAAACAGTGGTTTTTATGTCATTAATTTAATACAAATATCATTACAAACCAACAGCCAACCAGAAACTTCTGTTCTGTGAAGGGCGTAATTGTTTCACCATTTTGTAATGATTCGTCAAACACTGACTGTGGTCTCAGTGTATGCAATGTTACAATATCAGTGATAGGAAGTAGATCTTTGAAAGTATCATCTCTCTCAAAATAAAAAAATCATGTAAAGTGCCATGATAACAATAACCAAGAAAAACTCTCATAAAAACAGCGAAAACAATCACTAATAGAACTACCCTTTAACAATACTATCAGTGAATGTTCGTTGTTTAAAGTTTAAAATGATTGTTTAACTACAATCCTAACACTCTATGGCTCGTCCTTATATGTGTTTTATCACAATTTCAAGCAGTTAATATCGGAATACACATCTCTTTAGAAACCAAGAGCCTACCATCAAACTCAATATTCTTCAATATCGATTCAATTGGAGAGCTTCGATCAGACGTCAAACAACCATTACTCTTTTGACGGGTCCATACACTCATGTAGCAGTAGAGGAACGATTAAGAATAACACAGCATGTATCTACGTCTCCTGGAATAAGGGGATAGATAATCGGATATCTTTTTCGACTACTGCTCCTTCTTATGAGTTAATGGTTGGAAACATAAATAATGAAAGTAAGGATAACAGTCAAAGGAGTCCAGAGTAGTGTCTGCACTCAAAAATTATGCTTGAAACATTAATATGAGACCCCCTTACAGGTTCAAGTACAGGCTATAGTACATGTACTCGGGTGATCGCAGACCTAAAGCCCTCTTTCTTAAAAATCTACAGTAAAGACAAATAAAAAAAATTCACAAATGATGCTAATGATTACAATGTTATATGTTTGCAAACATCAAAGTATAAAAGCAGAAGTAAGAGTTAGAGGAGTCTAAGATTAGGGTTAAGACTCTAAACTGAACCTTAAAATGCGAACACTAGACTCCCTGACAGGTACATTAAAGGGCTATGGTATATATCTATCTATCTTTTCTGGACCTACACATGTGTCCACACTATCCACACTATCATTATATAATGATATGAGAATTTAGAAATTAATTTCTTTTTTATGTATATAGGGATACAAATACTGGTTGTTTTTTAACACATTCCATAAAAGCCCCGGATAGCATCATATTTCTTAATCAATATATGGGTTGTATTTATAACAATAACGGTATAGTCTTCGAGTGTTGATTAAGAAAGCCACTCTGATTGACATGATGTTTCATAAAATAATAATGAAAAAATACATAATATGATTTTTGTAATGACTGCAAAAACCTAATTTTAAACTTCGATTGAGATAAATAATAAGGAAATTCAACATGAAATGAGGAAAACCTATAAAACCTCGGCGGAATGTTACAACTTCTTGTAAAAGTCAAGTCACATATATAGCGTTTAAAAAGCGCTAGGATTTCCAAAATTTTCAGGTGCACTCGTACCGCAGAAAAAATAATAATAAAAGAGAGTACAATGTTTTCCCTCGCAAATTGTAGAGCCAAACCTGTTTTCTTTTTGTGTACGGAATGGACAGAGATGCAGAAGGAAGAGAACCTGGCATGATGGTAGATTTGCTTTGTGAGTGCACATAAACTGAAGGTCGATGTTTTTGAGGTTGCAAAATGGATTTGGATACGTAGGAAAACACAGACATGAACTGTTTTGCTACTACGACAAGTGGAAATATACATTTTAGTGATGTTTTAATGGTGCTCACTAATACACACTATACTTTGTGACTAACTCCATGATCTTTTACAAAAATTGATTTTATAAAATGAAAACGAATGAATAAAAATGGCATTGAAAAAAGAAAAGTAAGTATGTTTTGAAGTTTAAACGTATCCTATTATTTATTATTTAAAATAATGCATTTTCATTACAAACTTGTTTTTTTCTAACATAATTCGGCTAGCTTGTGTACATAGAAAATGTAGTGACCTAGATAATTTAATGCTAATGGGACATCTTGACCTAATTTTGCTGAAATAAAATTTGTTTGCTGAGTCTTATCAAGGAAACATTTGCAACTGTGAATATACAATCAAAGTACTGAAAGCCGGGCCCTTTTGGTGTGTCTTTATGCATATTGTATAGTAAAGACTAAAAGTGTCAGAGAACGACCAAATTTTGTAAGCGGTTACAAACAAAAATATGTTTGTCTCATTGAAAAAATTCAACAGTTGCTGCCTTGAATTTTGCAACAGGCGTTATTTATTCAATCCCCATTTCTTAGATGCGCAGCAAAGTAGTTCAATGAAATTCATGCGCATTGTATGTGTCCAAAATTCAGAGTCTTGTTTTTAAAGCACGTTATTAATAAGATTACTAAAAAAGATTCTCTTGAAAATAAAAAAAAGAAACAAACTGCAAACACATTTGATAAACCTATCATTGTTTTAGGTCATTGCTTTACTAATATAGAGCGCAAGATTTCTGACGATCCATACCTCTTTGCAATTAAACAACCGTTCTACACATCTTGCTTTTAAAACAAAAAAAGTTACGTTGACAATAAGGTGTTAAAAATAACTCTTAGTTCCCCAAAATAGGCCATTTAAGTATAAAATTCATTTCATGCTCACAAAATACATGTTCCAATTTAACTAGTGGTGACAATCTCTAACCGGTTAACCGATTACTCGGCCGAAACTATCGTAAACGGTTACAAAATCAGTAATCGGTTACTTGTATAATAAAAAAGTATATCTTAACCTAATTCAAGATGAATTATACCTACTGTCTTTCGAGACTATTATCAAATTAAGGACATTAGACCCAGATCATTTCTACAATAGATTTTTTGTCCAATTTTTTTTATATAATGTTAATCAGTTAATGGTGAGTGATATCAATAAAAACAATAACATGATCATCGACTTCCTTATTTTACTGGGGGCGTTTCAAAATTTCGCTACAAAGATCCTAAGATATAAAAGAGAGTAAATATAATTTTCGGGGGTGTGGTATAAAAACTGATATTTTAAAACTTCTGCGATAGATTTTTCACTCTAATTAAATTGTTATATTATGAAGTCAATTAGCTTACTGATAAACAGAAAAAATGTAGGTCGTAGACCTAAATTTATTGAGGGCTTGTGTTAAAAGTTCTCTGCATTGATCATTTTTCTTCAGAAATATTATTGAAAAAAGGACATATTTAATTATTGCCAGACATTACATTAACTTATATAAATATAAATATTGCCAGGGTATCGTATAAATTCAGTATCTACCAGATAAAAAGAATAAACTGCCTTTGGACGTTTTAGGATTTATAAACCGTGGAAATATAACGGACCTGTTGTAAACAGAGGAAATTAGGGCTAATTTTTTTTTAAGCTTAATTTTACTCCATTAATAATATTTCATCATCACAAATTAGGTGAAGAAGAGAGAAAACTTGATAATTTTTTTCTTATTCTGATGTACGTAATTAAGACAGTCATATTCATAGCATATGCGCGGATTTCTGTGCAGAGGTGCAAAATCTTGAATTGGGTCCGTCGTCCTTAAATTTAATCGGAGACCGTTCGGACCACGGCTCAGCTCTTGAAAAAAATGTTTCATTAGGTATCAATTAAAATGATTGTTAAAACAACATTTAACAACCTTGTCTGTTTAGTTATACATAAACTATTAGTGAATGATATTATAAAAGACAACAGCTGAACACTCACTGCCAGTGGCGTTTTTGGTCATGACTTATTTATTGAAATTGAACATGTATTTTAACAACCAACCTGCCACCCAATTAGTGAGCAGGTAAATGGCTGCACAATAAATCAATCAATTAATCAATCAACCATCACATAAACAATCATCTGCTTAATCAATAAATATAAATCAATCACATCGGGAATAGAATTGTTCAATCAATATATCCATAAAACAATCAAATTGTTTGATCAAACAATAAAAATCAATTACATAAGCAATAGGATTATTGGACTAATCAATATAAATCAATCAATCTATCAATCAATATCAATCAACATTGTCTATTGATGAATTGAGTCAATAAATAATCAGTGGATCAAATAGTAGATAAATAGCGCTTTGCTTGAAGCGGGTTAATGGCTAGGCTAAGTAGACCCTGAGCACAGTTGACCACTTATTCCCAAGCTTTGTTATATGTCTGCAAACATCAAAAAATAAAAGCAGAGGTAATAGTTAGAAGAGTCTCGGATTAAGGTTAATACTACAAACTGAAGCTGAAAATGCAAACGTGCGCCTCCGTGATAGGTCCATACCGTGAAATCCTGTGGGTCTTTTGTTAAAAAAAAACTGTTTAGATAAAATCAAAATATTTCGACAATGATGCAAGTGATTGCAATGTAATTCTTTTTTTTAAATTTTGCATTCAAAGAATTCATCTATATTGATTCCTCTCTTTGATTGTAGCATTCCCGGGACATTATGCAATATTAATTGAAAATGATGCAGTAGATGATGTGGAATATTTTGCTGTATTTTAAATGAACTGGAAATACATTTCTACTGATACTATTCCGTGAAAATAGATCAAAATAAAGCAAAGCAGATAAAGGATAGCAAAAAAAAAAAAATTTGCTGAATTTCAACGAAAAACGGGATATGTTTCTTTCCTTAAAGTATTCATTTCAAATTGTTACATTCATTATCAAATCAAATCAAAAGTTTTGCGTTGCAGTGACGGATGATACAGAGTATTGGACTATCAACATTTTCTCAATTCTAAAGTTAAAACTCATAACAAGTTTTTAGATGTCTATCTTTTTTCTTCATCTATCTATCTATCTATCTATCTATCTATCTATCTATCTATCTATCTATCTATCTATCTATCTATCTATCTATCTATCTATCTATCTATCTATCTATCTATCTATCTATCTATCTATCTATCTATCAATCAATCCATCCATCCATCCATTCCGGACCTACATATATATCCAAACTATCATTGTATAAATACAATTATATATATATATGAACTACTTCTGGTAGACTGGCATATGTATCAATATAAAAAACGTATCAATACATGATATGATATAAGAATTTTGGAATTAAGTAACTGCATGTTCTTTTTTATGTACCATGGGATACAAATACTGGTTATTTTGTTATGAGGGTATGCGGCGATATTGTACATTTGAGAATAAGACTGTAAACATTTTTTTTAAATGGCTTGTTTCTGCCCAAAACTGGCCAAAAATGTCGCCAAAAGGTAAAAAAGCAATAAATATAAAGTCCTATATGCAATTTTGTTTGAAAAGTATGCAATCAATACCAGGACAATGCCATTTAAATTACCATGAACAGATGTTGAACTGCGCAGCTACAGACTTATTTACGTCCACCATGTTGCCGTATAAATTTTAACGCCTGTCGTGTAAAGCAATTTATAAGGCAATCACGTGACGCGATCCATCCAATGACGTCGAAACATTCTAGTCCGAGGCAAAACAAAATGTAATGATTTTCCATCGTGTTACGTAATCAGGTGTTTTTGGGTCAGAAGTCAAAACTTTGAGTTAAAATATCTTAGAAAGGAAAAAAAAATTATTTATATAAGTAGTAAAGAAGAAAGGATGCTGTACTGAAAAATATTCAAACATCAAAATTTCGATAACCGGTCCTGATAAGGAGGTAAGTGATTCGTTCCTAAAACGTACTTTCTTAGGTATTTCAGGAATATAACGGATTTCTAAACACTTCTTGAAGAAAAAGTGTCCATTTGACAAAAAGGGAATAATTTGAATTCTTATAACTAAATACCATACGTTTTTGCATATCACCCTACATTGTCGGATACCCACATGTGATTTTGTCTTTTGCTAAGTAAAAGACGCGATCATCCGTGGGTATCCGACGATGTTGACCTTAGTGACTATCAGTTTTGGTTTTTGCTTTGTCTTACTCATATGGATTTTGAAAAATGTATTTAAAAAACCGGTTGTGTTTATGAAAATATTGCAGTTACCTGGCCAGACATTTTGGCTGCCATGTCAATGATTCGTTTGTTTTATCTATTGTAAGTTAAGTTATGTGAAGAAAAAGAATTAAAAACTACGATTTCTTGTTTTATATTTCTTTTACTGAAGACTTATAGATGTATAGATGGCGGGCTAAATAATTCAATTTGTTGTAAATAAACAAGAACAGGAAAAAATCCTACCAGTGAGTTCACAACGTAGATTTGTTGGCAATAACTTCATGTTCATTGGTTTGAAAAGCATCATGCAAAAAGGTGTAAGATTATCAAGCGAAACGTGTAATATGTTTAAAAGTAATTTATCATCAATCAGGCATGAAGCAAAGCCCCAACACTTGTACTTGACCAGGTTAAATATGGAAATGAGCAGTGTAAATGAAGATAGAGGTATTCATCCCCTAATTTGGATTTACAGGATTTTGGGGAGTAGCATCTTGTCCCCTGGTTTTGTTTTTCAAGCTTGTTTGGTTGAATCTGCCACCCCTACACTTTCAAAAACGATGATACGTGCCTGTTGTAATTATTTTTATCATCCTTTTGCAAATCGAGTTAGTCAGATCGTTGTTCTTTTAAAGATGCATTATCCGTGCACCTGTTATTTATTCCTTCTGTACACTTAAACACATGATATAATACCGAACTATTTTTCTCTTTTGTAATTTTAAATGCATGCCTCTGACACGCGGGTTTCTGTGTTTATGTCGCAAACCAGAACAGAAGTTATTGTTAGTTATACCGATATGGAATTCTGCAAATTACTCATCGCCGTCAATGAAACACACAAAAACGCTAACAAACCATAAATTGTCATTCCTTATCCAGAGACCGAAAAGACTGAAGATTTTATCTTCTTCTTGAAATGCGTCTCAGAATCACGTACTTTGAGCTCAATATAAATATAAAAAAAAAACAGACTAAAGGATGCAGAAATTTAGAAAAAACAATGTATTAAATTACCAATTGTATGATGTCAAATCAAATTCGCTAATAAAAGTCCATTTATGGACGATTGCTTATCACCTTCAACCGGACAGAAAATGAAATATTAGAATTGTTTACATCAGCAATGCATATCACAAACTCGAAGTACACGTTTGACCTCTCAGAAAAAAGCGACCATTTTCTGGACCTGATATCAAGTCATATGTTTAACCAACAAACACTTTTCAAGATCTACACAGAAAAAGCACCCACAGCCCTTCTGTTTTTAAAGGGTTAATAAAAGGCGAATACATCAGACATATACTAGCAATACCAGTGATCCTTTTATTTTATCTACAATTCCAACGGATTTCAAGACACACCTATCAAAGAGAGGTTACTCTGGTAAGGAAATAAATCGCAATATTTATGAAATGGAAAAACAATAGAAAAAATTAATTGATTAGAACAGATCCGCAATGCAACCAATGGCAACCAAATGTCATGATTACCAAGTATAAACCAATATATTAAGGGTCTTAAAAATGTATTCTCAAATATTGGAATGTCCTTAAACTTGATGCAATATCTAAAGAAATATTAACCGATGAACCTTTCATCTCCTACATTAAACACAAGAACATAGGTGAGATGATAATTTAATGACGCCTACAATAACGTAAAAATCATAATAGGTTGACACCTGATTAGGCGGAGTTAAAATCAAATATAACTCTATTAAAACCTCCGAAACACTCTATGCATCCATAATAACAATATCAGTGTATAACGTGTACTCATAATAACAAAATCAGTGTATAACGTGTACTCATAATAACAATATCAGTGTATAATGTGTACTCATAATAACAATATCAGTGTATAACGTGTACTCATAATAACAATATTAGTGTATAACGTGTACTCATAATAACAATAGCAGTGTATAACGTGTACTCATAATAACAATATCAGAATACAACGTCTACTCATAATAACATTATCATTGTATAACGTGTACTCATAATAAAAATATCAGTGTATAACGTGTTCTCATAATAACAATATCAGTATATAACGTGTACTCATAATAACAATATCATTGTATAACGTGTACTCATGATAACAATATCATTGTATTACGTGTACTCATAATAACAATATCATTGTATAACGTTTACTCATAATAACAATATCATTGTATAATGTGTCATTTTACAAATCGCCGATGATTTATTAATACAAGATAAGATTTCTGGGTCCAATTAAACAGAGCAGGAGAACAGTATTACATCATGTTTGTAATACATAACATTCAGACATTGATATCATAGAAAGTACATAACATTCAGACATTGATAATATAGAAAGTACATAACATTCAGACATTGATATCATAGAAAGTACATAACATTCAGACATTGATATCATAGAAAGTACATAAAAATGTTGATTAAATGGGAACAAAGGTAAAAAAAATGAAATCCAGTCTTTTCGTGATCTTGGAAGTCGCTACTGACATTTCTAGTATTATCCTTCTATATTGAATACGAAGCCTTTAAATCGCTAAACGAGGAAAATTCTAAGAATGTTTCATACCCGAAATATAATTCAAAGTATGGTATATGTCTGCTAAGTCTTTTTCAATCTACCGCTTCTCAAACGTTTTTGAACCCCAGGTCAATTTTTTACCGGATCAATATGTTATCATAATGATTACAATGAGTACGCGTATGGGTACTGCATGATAAAGTCGATGACTTCCGATTGTTGTTCTGAAGGCCCCGAACATTGAGATTTTTTTTAAAATTGGTAATTGCACTACCACTACGGGATAAGCACTTAATGCTTTCAAAGTGAAATTGTTCACTTTATTCCAATATACTTTCAAGCAACATTTTTGTGAGATTCGTGAGAACTTCGTCACTGCGAATATTTCACGCCACATAGTCGTCCTCAAATGTTTCTGAGATAGGATAATCAAACAAGTATACATCTTGATCACGAAAAAATGGTTGCGAAAATTAGTTTACTTCCGGTTAATGACGAAAAAAAGTCGTTGAAAGTAAAAATCGCTTTACAATAACCCTTATTATTTTCATCAAAATTGACAAAAAAAGTCTTTCTGCTCAGTTGTTATTTGTAAATAGGAAATCAAGTGAATCATGAAAATGATTGGTTGTATTTATGATTTTAAAAATAGTTCATTCTAAGATGTACCTTTCTCTACAATAATCAATTTGCTTGTTATTTATGCAAAAGATTACAATGGTACATTATCAGATTTTCCAGCAAAGGAGGGGGATGATTGTTCACTGAAAATTATTCACTTTGAAGTGTACAGTTCTTTGTGCATTCGAGCTTGATGCAGTAGAGTACACGAAATAGCTTACTGAATTTTAAATCAAACACATTACAAATCCCTATTAAATGTTCACCTCCAAAATTACCATTCCATTTAAACCAATCAAAAAAGTACTAAAGAATAGCTATGCGGTAATATAGTTTTTTGCAATTAAAAAACATAAATAAAAATATAAAGTTCCTTGATCTTTTGAAAGATCTCAATTTAAACAAATTACAAATACAACTGCTTCCATTGGAAAAATATTAAGAATTTTGATAGAATAAATTTTATCACGTCATTTTAACATCAAATGCTCTCATTCTTTCTCAGAGAGAGAGAGAGAATGAGAGAGAGAGAGAGAGAGAGAGAGAGAGAGAGAGAGAGATTATTAAATTTAGAAATGTGTTGTTTATCAAGAAGCAAATTATTTCAAATAAACAAAAAACTTAAAAAAACCAATGTTTTCAAAACATTTCTTTATTTTCCTTGAATGATTTATGAGGATTTAAATGGATTCCACATTAAAATACAAAAACAACCAACCTTTAACACATAATTACGTCTCTGAACGTAACAACGAAAACGTCACGAAAATTTTCTGTTTTATTTTGAATTTGTTTTTAAAAAAAATGTTTTAAATGCACACTTATATCATATATGTCATTGTTATTCTCACTATATAATGCTATAAAATGAACTGTAGTCAATACTTGTGATATTTGCTCGTCCGAAAAATATTGACCGGTCGATATGTTTTAATACTGCTGGTTAGGAATGATATCTAGAGGATATCCGTCAATTTTATTAAGGAATGAATTAAATTCCTACTGTAATTTCATGCATATCTTTTACAATTTAATGCTGTGCTATGGTATGCGATTTTAATGATATGCTATGAGATTTCAATGCAATGCTATGAGATGTGTATGCTATGCTAAGAGAAATCGAAATCGAAGACTTAATGATATTTTATGTTATGCTATGGTATGCTATGGTATGCCATAAGATTTGAACAAAAGCGCCTCTATACACAGAAGAGTTCCACTCATTTGGAAGAAAAATTATAAAAAGCCAACGTTAACCACTAATCTGAAGTGTGAGCATTTATTCTTCCAAATAAAAACATTTAAAACCAAGTTAAAGTTATATTGTATTCTAAGCTATGGTATGCTATGGTATGACGAATGGGATTGTATGCTATGGTATGAGATTCCAATGCTATGAGATTTCAATGCTGTGCTATGAGATTTCAATGCTATGCTATGCTATGGTGTATGTTGTAAAAGATATGCTTGAACTGACTCTACCTATGTTATACTATATTATATAACATGGGACAGTTTACGCTTTATAAACTGCAAAAGGGTCTATAAAAAAGCATAAACTGTTCCAAGTTATGTTATACTCGTATACCATAGGTAGAAATTAAATTTATTCCTTATATTTTAATTTTCTACTACTTAAATAAGATATTCCGGTCAATTATTTGGTTAAAATATGTGATTTGTACAAAATTTAAACGTCAAGTGGATTAATACGTTTCGCACGCGCGTCGTATTGTGACGTAGGCAAGTTATGTTATACGATATATATGAATTTTTTTAGCCAATCAAATTTAAATTATTCGTTTTTAATTTGTTGATTCGTAAACAGTGACGTAAATAAACCTTCGACACTCCAAAACAAGGTGACGTCTTAATAGGCAATCAGTCAAGTAAATTAAACAACGTAAACTATGCTCAATGGGACGGTTGCTTTCATAACGGATATAAGGATTTGCAAATTACAATGTACTGTGAAGTAAAACAAGGTAGAACTTCCGGAAATGGATTCATACGGGCGGTAGAATATTACCAGTGACCGTTTGATGCCGACCATATTATGGAAACGGACTTTGCGCAAAACTGACATCGTGAATTCTTTGTTGGGCTGAAAAAATACGGTGATACTGTATGTTTTCAAATACCTAATTTTTTTTGGCTTGTTTCGTCACATAACAAAACAAAAGTTGAATGTGTATTCAGACAACATTGATCATATAAGCTACCTTGGAACGAAAATATTGCCCTTAGCTTCGTGTCCGGCATTTTGACCCTCGGGGTCTGATATACATGTAATCAATGTTCCCCTCAACCCCAGTCAATATTTGTATACTGCTACATTTTGTTTCATTTTTATGATATCTAGTTACTTTTAATAAGACACCCTCTAAGAGCAGTGTTTCAAAGGGTTCAGTAAACAAAGATTCTGGCTAAACGAGACCAGTATACAATAGTATTGCATAAACACTTGGTTATTTCTACAAAATGTAACATTACAATACATCACGTCAGAAACTATTCTAAAACTGACCGCCTGCTGGTCGCGAGTAATAATAGGACTTATATATCCTGCAACAACTTCATGCAGTTCAAACGGCTTCATTAAAATCAAATTATTTTTGGTAGTATATTACCTATGCTTTTTCATTACTAAACTTATCTCACTTATAAAGGTTCATTTGACAAACAAGATCTTAAAATACCACTCAATTTGCTTTAGAGATTCCATTTGGTATCTTTGTGACTTCTGTTAAAGGATTGTTCGACGAAGGTTTGACTTTTTGATAAATAAAACAACACTCTTAACTAACTTTTGCTTTTATTTATAATCCCAATTAAAGCAAAACAACTTCTTTAGAAGTTTTAAATTTGTTAAAAGGTTATGTTGTCTAAAAGTTTTATTGAACTAATTTTTGTTTCTTTAACACTAAATAATTATTGAAGACTTTATCTCGCTTATTTAGTATTGTAAACGTACTGTCATAAAGCTCCCATCCGATATCCACACGACTTCTATTAAACTCTCTCTCGACGAGAAGAGTTTTTAAAAGATGACAAGTTCCTGTCACCCTGTTATACAGAAATCCTGCGCAGTATTCACAAAAGCCTGCACACTCAATCCGAGTAAGATTGAACTGTGTCTCTGTGTAGTTAACACTACCAGTGATAGGAAATAAATCTTTGAAAGTGTCATCTCTCTCGAAATCAAAATTTCTGTTGAGTGTCAAGATATCACAAACCAAGAAACAACTCAGAAGAACAGCAAAATACTCGGAATAAGTCCGTATCACAATCATTCTTATATATTGTTGAATCTGTGAAAGTTTGCAAATGTTGTTTGTGAAACTTTGTAATGATCGTCAAACTACACTTCTTCCAGCTTGTTGCTGTATGTATAGATTTTGACTTTCCCAAACAGTTAATATTGGTTTTAAATGTCATTAATGGAATACAAATATCGTTACAAACCAACAGCCAACCAATTTTTTCACCATTTTGTTATGATTCGTCAAACACTGACTGTGGTGTATATGTATGCAATGTTACAATATCAGTGATAGGAAGTAGACTTTTGAAAGTATCATCTCTCTCAAAATACAAATTCCTGTTATCTGCCATGATATCAATTACCAAGGAAAACTCATAAAAACAGCAAAAAGAAAAAAAGATACACAATCCCTAACAGAACTATCCTTAGAGAACACTTTTAGTGAAAGTTTGTTGTTTAAAGTTTTAAATGATTATTTAACTACAATCCTAACACTCTATGGCTCGTCCTTATATGTATTTTATCACAATTTCAAGCAGTTAATTTCAGAAAACACATCTCATTGGAAACAAAGAGCTTACAATAAAACTCAATATTCTTCAATATCCATTCAATTGGAAAGCTTCGATCTGACGTCAAACAACCGTAACTCTCTTGACAGGTCCATACACTCATATACATATGTAGCAGTAGAGGAACGATTAAGAATAATACGGCATTTACACTACGGCCAACGCGGATCCCTTTTTTTCCCACGAAACGGTGATGATGTTTTAATCCTTTTCGCGATACACCGTCACGGTATTGTCATCCCGGTGATCCAGGGGCCACGATTTTACTGCGATGGTGTAAGACACCGTAACAGGTGTGTGTTCTATATCGGTGATTAAACCGAGAAGAAGAAAAAAAGCACTGATTTAATTATTGTTAGAAATTAGGTAAATATATTATTAGACGAAAAAATCATTATTTTCTTTGAATAATTATTGTTGTAACAAAAACTTCTATGACACTATTGCTACATGTATAATGGTAAGATTGTACAAGAGCCCCAAACATAGCAATGTATTACGCAAAAAAGTCATATACATAAGAGATATAGATATTATTTATTTATGTCTCTGATATACATGTACTTGAGAATAAGTAATATTTTAAAGTATTATTTTTTTTGCATATTATGATACAACCAGACGAGGCTTTGCAGAGTTCTAGACAGTGAATCTTGTCCCCTCGGTGGAAATCCACTATCCCACACACGTAATAATGAATGATACTAATAGTCTAATTGCAGGGAAAACAAGTTATCATGGACGTTCCCAACCTTTTTGTACATTATATGTACCGTTTAAATTGACCTAGACACGATTTGAGGTGAAAGTTTAATTTTTAATTTTTATTTTTCACTATCCCACAAAAGTATATAATAAATGATTATTTTTCTTGCGTTATTTTACATTAAAAAAGATGTCTGACAACTTTCTGTTATGTTGTTCAAAAGATTACTCTCAGTTGTTGTTCAAATAGTGAAAGTTAAGAGTAATGAGAGCATACGAGTTTTTTTCAATAAAAATATGGTGAAGTATATACCATTAAGCAAAACAATTACTTATTAAATAATCTCTATCGATCATTTTGCATTTCACTACAACAGACAACGCTTCTTTACGTTCTAAAGCGGCGTAGTAATACACAGTGTAAGACAGAAAAATCCCCCACCGCCGTGTCACACTAGACAAAGTTAACTTATTTCACACAGGTGATAATGCGAGATATAATTATCTTGCTTGCTCATAAGCTGTTCTTACAAATTAATATTATTTATCTTGTTCGTTAAAGGAATGAGATAACACAATTTGTAAGATACCAACAACTTAAAAAACTTAGATTTTATGTAACGTATCTTACTTTACCATTTAATGTAGCACACAGTTACTGAACTATTTGATGTAGTGTGTAATTACTTTACCTTCTGTAGGTAGTAGTTCCTCAAGCATTTACCGCGTAGTTTACGTTATTTAAGGAATTTTAAACTGTTGTCAAATTATAAAGGGAAAATGAGTAACTAAATGCAGTACTCAAAATTATCTCTAATTACTCTAAAAAATCCCGATGCTTTAAGAGCAACTGCTAGTGTATGTTCCAAATCTGACATTTTCTTCAAATATTTCAACAATTACCAGTCATCATTCCAAATACATGTTCTACATTGGTACGTGAAGTTGAGTAATATGTATAAATTGCTTTTGAAACTGAGATACAGGAATACATGTACCAGCAAACAAAGGCCTTATGATTGTCACTTGTCAAGGCTGGGGTTTGAAATCATGACTCTTTGGATTCCACTCTCCTATAGCAGTGAGCGGCTACCACACTGACCACTCGGCCATCTCAGCAAGACAGAAATCATTACACGGTCGTCAGAGATACAGATGTAACACAGTTGAATGACAGTTTGAGAGGATCAAAACGATACACATTGCATAGATAGATATTTAATTAGTACAAACATTGCAATTAAATTGAATAATAACAAACATTGATATACATGTATAAAAAAACAGTTATTATGTGTTTGTATAAAAGCATTGCTATGTCATTCACCATTATATTTTTATTTTTTCCAAGTACAAGAGCGATAGTAAAATAACTCATAAGGAAATGAAATCATCTCTTGATTCCATTGATTTTAATTTATTTCCTTTATAAAATGATACATAATTCATGAAAACAAGGTACTATGAAAAGAAGATTAACTGTAGCATAAATGTAAACCGAGTGCTGTTATTTTTGTTTCAATTTCATTGCTCAAAGATAAAGAAAAATGCATTACTTACCAATTAAATAATTCTGCATTAAGGGGTGTGTTGTTCTTAAAATTATATAGAAACAACGTTTAAAAATTTACTCTTTTGTCCCTGATACGGAACGTTAAATAAATAGTGAACATTGATTTCTTTAGAAAGGTTAATATTGAAAGTTATAAAGAAGTGGAGAATTTTTGTAACTGGTCTACCTTTTTAAGCATCAAGAAAATAGTCTAATCCACACTTTGCAAAGTGTGCGGGGTCAACTCAAAGGTCAAAAGGGAATAAAAAAAACTTTTTCCTTCTTTATGCTACCAAATATTTAAGCATCCTGTGATAAAACCTCGTTGAATTTGATTTATTCCTTCGATGTGTGGGTTGCCCCATACTAGGACAATCAAAATACACAACAAAAACAGAATTGTATTGTCAAATGACAAACTTACAAACCTCTAAACTACAAAGGGTACGGTGGGAAACCCATGGGTTTTCCCTAAAGATGGCGGCCAAGGAATATAACTTTTGTAAAGTGTGGATTGGTCTTTATTTCTACATCAAAACTCGTGGGAACCTGTATACATGTACAAATAAAAAGAAAAAAGATAAACAGATTCAGATAAGTTTAAACGAAAAAATATCTATCTATCTATCTATCTATCTATCTATCTATCTATCTATCTATCTATCTATCTATCTATCTATCTATCTATCTATCTGATATTCTCTGCCATACATTATCTCCCTCTCTTTGCTAAACATCTAATATATCTCTCTGTCTGTCTCACTGTCTGTCGATCTCTCTCTCTCTCTCTGTCTCTCTCTCTCTCTCTGTCTCTCTCTCTCTCTCTTTAAAAAATTATAAGGCTTACATTTTTTCTAAATTTCTAATGTTTGGTATGTTTTAGTTGAGTGATTGAGGGTTGTGTATTCACTGTATTAAAAAAAAAATATAGACTGATTGTTACCGCCAATACTGCAATTAGTCATATCTATGCTGGTACTGCAGTTAGTCATACCTATGATGTCATGTCATCAGTTTTTGAGCTCAATATTTTTGTGTGTAGAGCCCGTAAACATGGTAGGCGGGCTCATGTTCAAGATCACTTTGTACTGAATGTACTTTTTACTGGAGGAAACTACTTAATTGGTGAGTGTTAAAATATGTATATTGTTAGAATGTTTTCCAATGCATATGTACATTGTGCAGTAGAATTATATTATAGTACATTTGATAATTTTCATACTTTAGTGTAGGTATAAAGTTACTATTTATGCATATGCATGGATATTTCAAGGTTATTATTAATAATACATTGATAAAACTATATGAAGGTACTTATATGTAATTATGAGGCACGTGTGTGCAACTTTGCTAGATTATGTTAGGTTTACAATTGATATATTACGGGAGGTAACTCCATTTGCAACATGTATAATATCATTTAGTTGTCTAGAGATATGCCTCTTTGTTTACATTTGTCGGTAGCCATACTTTGCTAGGGCATTTCAGATTTAAATATCTAGATGCATATCTTACTATGATTAATTAGTTTGTACTGATATATCTGATAGTCATATGTATTATCATTGTCAACATAAATTTGCTAGGATGAATTAGTATGTGTGTGTTTTTGAATTAGTTTATTTACAATATTTTTTCTCTATTTTTTTGTAGTAAAACGTCGTACGTCTATTGATTCGTCTATCGTCTTACGTCTTACGTGTTTTGTACAGTCCAAAATAAAGACGCATTTACAAAAGTATCCAAAGTTTCTTCATTTTACTGGCCAGTAAACTGATACAATATGATGCAGTATCGGATGGGAGAAACTGTGAAATATTGATAAATTTATCAATATTTTGACTTACCTTTAGAGTGTACACGTTTTTCAATTTATGTTATTTCAATTTCTTTTTGAGAGATAATTATATGCACTTATAATCAGTGTAATACACAGATGAATCGTTCACAAAATTTTATCCAGGGGCATAACAATTTTAATTGTAATCTAACTGCTTTATTAAAAAACTGGTAACTTTTTACAATTCATCAGTTTCACGAAAACATCGCCACAAAATAAAGCAATCAGTAATTGTTGATAAAGGCCCCAGAAAATAAAAACAATTCTACAATTGGAAACATTTACTATGTTTTATATGCTTTTACTGAGGTCTTCCTTTCCAACAGAAGACCATATTGTTTTCTTTCGGTTGCCTTCAGGGTCTTCCGTTTCCAATGGAAGACCCTCTCGATATTGTACGCTTTCTTTATTTTTAAGGCTTTTCGTTTCAAATGGAAGACCCTCTTGTTTTTTAACGGTTTCTTATGTTGTTTTCGTCATTAATTTTCATTGGACATTTTCTGAGAGCTATAACTCAGAAACTCTTTAGTACATTTTCTCCAAATTTGCGAGACCGATAGAGCATCAACTGTACCTGCCATAATAACATTTTGAGTTGATGACGTCACTTTCAGTTTGAGATTTTGAGGATTTTTTGAATTTTTAAGGACCATTTTGTCCACGTTACTCCTCTGAAACTAGCAATGATAAAAACGTGAAATTTATATGGATATTAGACAGATGTTATATATGATCCCCTGTATTTGACATTGTGGAAAATGCGCCAGGCCCCGAAGCTCTTCCTTGCTCAAAAATGAACACCATTTGAAGTTTTGGGCAAAGTTTTGTAAATTACGTTTTAACGGGTATATATTAGGGTAAGATATGTTATGCAAAAGTTGTTTTGATTTACCCGGGCTTCATCTAATATCAAGAAAACGTGGCTTGTCTCTGAAATTAAGGCCCAAAAGACTCTAGACTCTTTTACTTGTAAATTTTTACTGAGTTATGATTTATTATTAATCATAGAAGCAAAATGTTGATTGTAAGCTGTTTATGTATACAATATCCTTTTTGAATCATATTTTTCCTTATCTTATTCTTTACAATCGAAATAAAAAACAAACTGCATTGTAGGGTATTCGTAGGAGCGGGCAGGGATGAAAATCTAAACTGAAATGATATATAAATGTATGTGGCCTTAATCCTGTTTGCTGCAGCTGACTGAAAAAAAATAAACTTTTTTATTGTATTTTTTTTTTATATCAGTGAACAGGTATTAAGTATATCTCTTCTCTTAATTTGGATCTTTTGGTCAAACTTTAATTTTCAACATAATTTGTATTACTCTCCCAAATAAGAATTTCTGACAACAAACCGTTTTGAAAAACATTCTGGAGTGGGGGGGGGGGGGCATCCCCAACTTATAGACGTAGAATATACACTATTCTGTTCATTAATGTTAACAAATTAATGTCTCAGGTTTACAACCAATCTGTCGTGGTATAAAAAAAAGTATGAAATTAAAACACGCCAGGTCATGCATTATTATCCATTTGCATGCATATTTTAAACCAAATTTGTAAGATTCAAAATATCTGGCCGATGGTTAACTCGCCCTACACTTTCCGCCATAATGTCAATTAGTCAATCCGTTCCTGGGCACCCCGTTCTGGAATGATCTTTCCATTAATACTAAAATCGCATTAATTGTTCCTTTTTATTTGTTAACTTCTTGAATTAGTAGAAGTCCAATCCAAGGTATCTGTCCGCGATGCATGATGAACTTGTCCTTCACTTTTCGTTAATTAGTCAATTCGCGTTCTTGGATACTCCGTTTTGGGAAGTTCCCAAGCGAATGTGAATCAAAACTAAAAACGAATTGACTCATTTCATTTATTCAACAATTGTGAAATCTTATTTTCTATGTATTCTCTAAATAGGCTCACAGTAGATATATTCACTCTATACGTAATCATTTAATATTATTTCATTGCAAGTATACTATACCTGACTTGGATCCGCCAAAGCGTGTCCATAACCTTACTCTCATGTTTGCTATTTCGGGCTTGTTTATCGAAAATGAAAGTAGTTTTTCTGATTAATTTTACAAAAATAACTTATCAGTTAAAATTCAGTTATATCTTACGGACATCATCCTACATGTGTTGAAATACCAAATGTGTAAGCAAGTACTCTGGTACAGACATTTAGTAGTTTATTTGCAAAATGCCTTCATTTATAAGTATAGATTTTATTAATTTGTGAAAAGGAAGATGTAAATATAAGCAGTAAAATGTTTGGGTTTTTTTTTTGTGGGTTATGAAGGTAGCGATCATTGCTGAAAAAACCACTAACGCTGTTTATGTACTTTTACTCCATTGTCCACCAACTTCACATTCCGCATGAATCACCAAAAAAAAAGCAATTGATTATTTAAAAATAGAGAGAGAAATGATAACATGTGTCATTTGTGTCAAATTTCTTTAAATCAACACTCCAGTAAATGTGGTCTTTACGATTAACCTTGGCGATATAACAAGTGAAGCAAGGAATCGTACTGTAATAATGGTTTTTGAAATATAAACGCCTGTATTTTGTTTGTTTGTTGTTTTGTTGTATATTTCATACCATAATCAAGGTCTACGCTAAAGTGAAGACATTGCTTTGTTTCTTTTTATCCTGATTATTCTTTTTTTAAACTCAGTTTTGTGGATGCGATTTCTCGAGAACAGCATGGACAATTTTTATGAAACTTTTAGAACTAATAGATACTGATCGGAATCTTACTGGAATGCTGATGTCAATTTTGTGTTTGAGATATTGACGTTTTAACGATATTTACAGGGTCGGCTTGTCCGGGAATTTTCTCCTAAACGAGCAGAGATACTGAGTCATTGTCATTCCAAACATTTAATCTATCCTATTGTATGTGATGGTTGCAACCAGTTAATTTTGGCGAGACGGAGAACCCGTGTGCATAAACAGTAGAATAAAGACCACGAATATCGTTAAAAAATTAAAGTCATTCGTGTATGCGGATGTCGGTGTTTCAAAGTGTTTCCTTTTTAAAAACTTTTACAGAGAGTGTAACAGAAAGAAAAGAAACTATTTTATTCAAACTTTAAAAGCTTGAATCAACAGAGTGAATGTAATTTAACTGTATTGATATTGTATAGATATTTCAAATTACTGCTATAAATTACGCGGCATTATCCCTCTATAACTATGACTTCATTGTATTGTAGACATCAGCAAGAAACGTTACTGCTGAAGATAATGAAAGCACTAACGTTTGCTTAGTGTTTTCTTTCATTTTTAAAATTTTCTTTATATCTATATATAGGCCTTCTACCTAAATTCTGAATTCCATGGACCATTTCATTGAATCAGAGGTTCAGACCCAAGGGCGGGGCCAATATGGCCATATAGTTAAAATGTATAAAATCTTAGAAAATCTTCTTCTTTACTCACAAAATAAGTTAAGAAAAACTAAATGCTCGATTCTGATTTCAACGAAGTTTTCAATATAAAATGTGAAATTCATGGTTCCTGGGACAAGGGTTCAGGCCCTAGGTTGAGGCTTACATGGCCATAGAGTTAAAATATATCAAATCTTAAAGATGTTCAATTCCACTCCCATATATTTGAGAAAAAAAATAAATGCATGATTATGATACCCATGAAGCCCTCTACCTAAATTGTGAAATGCATGGCCCCTAGGTAGGCCGAGACCAATATGCCCACATAAAAAAATAATGTACTAGTATTCATTTTTTTGTACTGTCACAGTCATGGGAGATAAAGTCATGCATTGTTAAAATGTTCATAATGCCCTGATGAACCTGCATTTTTACTTAGGCTGTTTGTCATTCATTTCAGTTTTTCCTCCATCTTCAAAACAACATGGCAAATTGTCACTTGGCAATATTGAATTAAGTATGTGTTCTATTTTTGGTAAATTTTCTTTAATATCCTGAATATTGTATACTTGTAGAAAAAAAGCTGTGTGCATTTTTGGTGCAATATAAATAAAATTGTGAATATTGTAAAAGATTGACTATTTAAGGCCTGCGGGTCTTTTATTATCAAAAGTTTACAATTTTTGGCCATTGGAGCTTAGAAATAGATAATCCAAGATTCCGCTGACTCTTGTAACCCTACCCTCCACCACCCCACCCTTACCCCCTCCCCAACATTTCCATGAATTTATGTTTTTTAAGCATCAAAAAATAAAAGTGGGTTAGTAGTCAGATGAGTCTCAGATTAGAATTTAAATACCAATATGAAGCTTAAAATGCAAACATGAGACTCTGACATATCAAACTATGGGCTATAGTACTCAGGTGACTCAAGTTCTATAAGTCTCTTGGATTTTTTGAGCAACGGAGAATTTTTTAGCACATGATTTTATGTTTGTCTGTTCATTTATTTCCAAATTCAAGAGCAAGAGTAAACAGCTTATAGGAAAATAAATTCAACGCTTGGTAAAATTGGAGTTTTTCTTTTCAATCAAATGATACATAATTCATGAAAACATGAAAATTATTATTTTATAGCATCGAGATGGAAAACAAAAAACTAAAAAAAAAGCGAGTTTGATTATTTATGAAGTTGTATTGTTCTTAAACATTAGAGAGAAACATTTTACCAGTAATCTATATTTTGTCTGTAATATGAACTTTGAATAGAAATTTATCGTTGTGGGTGTATTAGTTGAATTCTTTTATTAAAAATATGGTTGAAGAGCACAAGTAACACTATCATTATTTATTTCACTACCACATTTTATTTCATTTTTTCATGATATAATTCATATTTAGTTACTTTTAATCAGACACTCTCTGAGAGCTATGTTTCAAAGTGTTGCGTAAACAAGTCTAGCTAAACGAGATCAGTTTACAATAGTACTGCATAAACACATGGTTATTTCTACAAAATATAACATTACTATACATCACATCAGAACCTTTCCTTTTTTTTTTCAACGACCGCTTTTTTGCCGTGGGTAATAATACGAGTTATATAGCCTGCAACAACTTCCTGCGGCTACAAAGACTTCATTAAAAACTAGATTAACCAAAAACATATCTTTCACAGATGATGTTGAAAGTTTTGTTACAAATGTTATCATTCCACTGACCATCACGACACAATGAAACACAATCTTCATTGCCATTGGCGTCGTTTGGTTCATATGGCTTCCAGTTTATGAATACCACGTTTTCTTTGTTTGTCCACTGGAACACTTCCTCCTTAACTTGGTCACTGGCTCCGATCCACGTATCACAACAGCTGTATGTCGTGCTATCATAGCATAATTCTAAATGGTAGATAAAAAATTTATACGTTAACACAACATTTGACCTTAGTTTTGGTTTCAATAAAAAGGAGTGTCAGATTGAGCGCAAACAATTTGTCCAGACGTAACAGAGACTCAATAGTGGTTGACATAACAAAGTATTCTATGAAGGATAACAGGCATTGAACAGTATGTATCAAGGCCATTAAAATTCGACTCTGATTAATTCTTTTTAAAGTAATCAGTTCATGCTTTTCATTGAATATAAGAATTATGAAAGTTTACCGGGGTCTGCTGGTAATAGATTTTCTTTTATCCATTCGTTTTCCTCCCTTGATTCTATTTGAACAAGATAGGCTTCGGTTTTGTAACAGTGATCCTGTATATAAAACAAGAAATATGTCTAATAAACAATTTTTATCAATATTTTCGACATCACAGTGTTGGCCAGCATCGAGTCGACATTGTGTTAATATCGTATATTTACATTCAACTGTGTTTTTCCATTAAATTCAGTGATGGTTAAATGCCTCTAAATGCAACACCTATTCACTGCGTATGAATTTACGAGTAATTTACATAAGTAGTTCTCAAACAGTAATTTCTATGTTATCGGTTAAAAAATGTATTTTATAAATGTTGTCAAAACACCATGTTTTATAATTATTCGACAAAAAAGTTGACTTTATTGTAAAAAGCAACATTTCAAGAGTTATGTATCATGGATTATATTTCCATGCTCGTTGATCTCCTCTCAACAGTCTATGTGAAAACCAGTTTAAACCGGTTTTACAAAACAGCTGTTCTTGCTGTTACTTATTCACTCCCTCCGTGATCTGCACTTAATATCGATTTATTTAAGTAAACAATTGATTTCTTCAGTAAGGGAATGTAAATATAAGTATTAAATGATTTATTTTTGACGTCGTCGTGTCAATAACTGCCGTCAGGTGAACAGACAAATTATCATAACGCGCTAACGCGCGTTATTCAATTTGTCTGCTCACCTGACGGCAGTTATTGACACGACGACGTCAAAAATAAATCATTTAATGCTATAGTAAACATTTGGAACGTATCCTGTTTACGTCGACATTTCAACATTTCAATGTTGGCCAAAATCGAGTTGACATAATATCCTCATCGTGTGCCTTCTTTCTTGTTTAGATTGTCGACATCGTCGACAATGCATTATTTATTGACATTGAATGACGATGTTAATGTCAAAGAAATGTCGACGATCTTTACTCGATATAGATTAAACATCGTCGAAGTTGCGATGTGAACGATGTTAACATCAAAGAAATTCTGACAATGTCGTCAATGTAAAGTCAATATCAGTTCAATATCGTACGAAGTTATGTTGATATTGTATCAATATTGTATACAATGCAGTGATGAAAAAGAAAGATGTATTAAACATGAGTGACAAAAATCTGTCAGACAAAGTAAGAACACGTGTATATTTTTTCTACTATAGATGAGTTTGTGTTGAAAAGACTGTCCGTGAGTGAAATTCAAAATAAAGATATTCTTGAAGAAAGAAGTCTAAATTTAAAATTTATAATTGTATTTTACATGAGATGAAATTTCACGCAAGAAGATTCATTAACAGTAATAACTCACTTGTATAAATATTCATACAAGATACGTTAATAACTTCGATTTCCCAAGACGTCTCAAAAGATATTTATTTTAACTATGTTGCTTTATTCAACTTATTTGGATATTCGCAATTCGAATATTTTTTCACACTTTTCTCCATTCACATTTTGTAGTTCTATCCTATTGTATTATAGTCAACAAATCACCAAATGGTGAAAATTATTTTTGAAAATGTATAAAACTTTGATCAAGTTATTATATCGGAGTTAATATTTTTTAAAAATCAATGCATCTTAATTTAGTACACTGTGATATATATTGGCGTAAATTTAAGAAATAAAGCCTTTTAAACTGCTGCTTATACGTTCAATTATGTGCCCTATTGGTAAAAAAGTCGGTACACTAACACTAATTAATCGTTCTTGAATGACAAATAGATACATTTTTTAATGTTACTGAAAATCAATAAATCACTATCTAGCAATCAATAAATTATCAGATCACTTTTAAGATAAAAAATTCTTCCCTTTTTAGGATTGGTCTGTATAAGTCGATATATAGCTGAATCAGTTTTATACGTATGTTAATAAAAAAAATGTAGTATAAATGTTTAAAAAGAGCCAAAAACATATTATGTTATACGTTTCAATCAATAATGATCCGATTCTCTATAATGATAATTTTAGGGGGTTCCTTTTCGATACAGATTTTAATTATTTTTTCCATAATTTTTTAAAACAACGTACTATATATTGAGATTGTGTATTTGACCAAATGGATAATATATTCTTGCGCTTGATAAAAAAGGGCTTGATGTTGCATGTATTTGTGAAGAATAACACGTATTTACAAAGAAACTAGTTACATTTCAGCAATGACTACTCTATGAGTTTATACGTACATGTAATTAGTGGCAAAGCTTTAAAGAACACTTACTGTTACGAAAAAAAATGAGAAAGCAAACATATACAATATTTGCTTTTTATTTTTTCTATCATGTCAAGTTCATAATTTGAATCACGTTAATATATTTTATATAACACGATTTTTGAATTTAAAAAAAGACCTCGTTTTTGCCTCCTTTAATCTGATATGATAATCCATAACAAACTGATCAGTTTTTGTAGCGTTTTGTAGAAGTGGGATATAAACGCTGGTTTTGTTAGCAATATCATTTATTAATGTTAAACAATTTTGAATTCTAAAAACTGTATATATATCCAGACGGATGGCTAGCTTGTGAGTTAATTTGAAAATGTATATTATACTGGTATCATTGCACACTTGAAAGCCTTAAATTTCTTACGTAGGAAGAAAACGTAATACTCAGTAGATACCTTTGCTTCTGCCCATGTTGCTTTCAAGTCCAAGTACTTATAGCAATGCGTTTTGTAGAGATGCCATCCCAAACCGCAGACTGTAAGTGTTAATGATTATTATTAAACATGATATAATTCAAATGAGTTTACAAATATTAACGGTAATATATCATGTATATTTTTGTTAACAAAATCACATTTAGTCATTAAACGTTTATTAAAGTTCTATTATCTAATTCCAAGTTTTAAGGGTTAATTTATTGAATCTCTAATATCTTAGAATTAAAAACATTTCATAACGAAACTTTAAAAGAAATATGCATTCTTGGTAGGTTTACAACATATACAGAGGATTAAAAACAATTCTGAGGGCACGATTAAAACTGCAATTTGCTCGACCCGATGATATTCTGCTTGAAGTCCTTCCAAGAATACGTTGTAGAAAGAAGATTAAAACTGAACTCTTTAAGGGTGTGAGATAAGTTTTTAACAAAGTAAGATCACCATGAATTTGTCTTTGTTTACAACATTAAATTTGTCGATCGTTTGTAGTGATTTATTTTCCTTTTGATTAGCAGATTTACATGACTCGCTACATTTTTTTGATTCAATTATCACTAAACTTTATTTTATCTTCGAAAACAGACCATACAGTACTTGGTTTATGAATGGTTGGCATATTTGTTGAATCTTAATTTCTAAGAAATTTTAAAAAATCAACATATAAATAGTAAATTTTTAAAAGCGTCAACATTCTTTTTTTTTGTAATCATTTATATTTCTGGTAAAAAAAAATCTTTATTTGCAGTATATAATTTCAAACTTTAATTAGAAATGTTATATCACTTATAACACTTAATCAGTCGTTCTTAACACGTTTTCGACATACCATTAACACTTTCATAAAGCTCCCATCCTACATCTCGATGACTACTGTTAAAACTTGTCTCGTTGAGAAGAGTTTCCAGTAGATGGCAAGTTCTTAACTCACTGTGATATAGAAATCCGGCACAATATACACAGCTTCCAGCACATTCGAACACACTAGTGTCATTCTTTGTTTCTATGTAACTAACATATGCAGTACTAGGAAGCAGATCTTTGAAAGTTTCATTTCTCTTAAAATGCAAATTCACGTTAAGGGAAATGATATCACGAATGAAGAAGAAAGTCATAAAAACAGCAAAACGTTTGGAAAAGACCCCTAACATGATAATAGTGAAAATAAATGTCCGAATCCGTGATTAAAGTTAACAAATGTTGCTAATCATTGATGATGATCTTGCTACACGTCTGCTGTAGTTTTTGTTTCCCTATTTATATAGCTTTTGACATTGCTAAGCAACAATGACTGGATTTTAAATACCCATGATGGAATAGGAACTCGTCAGCATTGTGGCATATTTTTGCCTCCTACAAGTCAACATGTAAAATAGGTCTATCACTTTGTATGTTGATAAGTAAGATAACTAAGTACGTTGCTATGCAAGTTAACAAATATGTTAGATAATTTGCTTTTAAAATTGGATAATATTCTTGCTAACGCCTTGAATTGTCATCATTCGTGATTAAATAAACAATCGGCTTTTTTATATGTCAACATGCAAATCAATATATGAGTTACTTGTAATCTAAACATTCTACTTATTTATATCAATATGCAAGAATAAGAATTTGTTAATACGCAACGTATTTATGTCAACATGCGAGATAGTAATATCCACAAGCAGCAGATTGAAACAGATAAGTAATATGTATACTTCATTATTTTCATCTATGATATATGTAATATACTGACGCAGGAAGTCTCGTTTAGCTAGACTACATGTAGCTGCAGGTCTCTAGCTTCCGGTCTGAAAAAAAAAACTGGATGGACGACCTGGGAGCTACAGTGCCAAATATGGTATATTTATTGTGCACAAAAAACTTATGCTAGTTTTGGACTGATAAATCTTATTAATACGGAATTTCTGTGACAACAATAAGTACCATTGAATTCTTCATACAAATTACTACTGATATCGTCACTTTACTACACCATTAGAAGATGGAGGCCAGCATTACGTATCTTTTTTTTAAAACATATGCGATACAAATTACTACTAATACCGTCTCTTTACACTACACCATTAGTAGATGGATGTCAACATTACATATCTTGTTTTTTTTTAATATGAGACACAGTAATGTCTGCAAACAAAGGTATTATGATTGAAACTCGTCACTATGACCCTCGTAACCAACTTGATCAAATTCGACAAGACTTCACTGCATGAATGATACTACTTTTTCTGTTATTGTTTACCATATTTCTCATTCAAATCAGAGATACAGCCTTTGTTTTTGTTAGTACATTTACTACAATGTTAAAGTGATACGTTACTGAAAAATTGAATAACACATAGACACATTTTATGCAATTTTACATTATGCCACACATTTGACTTTTTGTCTGAAAAAGGACTATACTTGGAATTGTAAAATATCTGCGCCCAATTGTTACTAATATCTAAATAGTATTGTATCCAAATAAAATCATCATAAAACATTTTGCAGAAGATGTCTATTACATTAATCTTGATATCAGTCATCATTATCCAATAGCTGTTTATCTCGGACGTCACAAAAATTAGCAAATACCCGCAAATTTTGCGAATAAATGGAAAAAAAATGTCATTTTCCTTCACATATTGCATTTGATAGTATAGGTCTGCTCAAGTACAATTTTTACCTATGTTTTTATACACATCTTAGTTAAAAATGGTACTTGACCAAGCATCCGCTCGTCGTTTTCCAGTCAAAAAAGGAGGAAAACACACATTTTTTGCTCCAAAACATTAATTTATCAAAATAGAACACCAACCTTCATGACGACATTTGTACATTATGACGTCCCTGGGGAGATTGCTTTTTCCATACTTTAATATGATTTCAACTGTATTCATCCCAATTTTTAAAGCTCTTTAAGGAAATTTATTTTGGAAGAGAAAAATGCATAATATCGAACATAAACCTTTTTGACTCCTTGTCAATTTGTTTCTCTTTACAGCGATGTGTAGAATTTGTATAGCCAGCCCTGCTGTATACATCGGTTTTGATACACACATTTTTATTTTTTGGAATAATTAAGCAAACAATGCCGCATTTATGAAGTGTTACAACTTTAGGCAAATTACGATGTCGATCAATATTCTGTTTAACGGCATAACGTGTTATTTAACATGACTTATAATTTATCCCCCGCAATTAGTGATATGATTTTTAGGGAAATGAACAAATAAAATTTTGTATACATAACAAAATACAGATACGTTTTTTTATGTTTAAATTATGTTTTCATCACGATATCTAGTAGGTGTGTTTCAGCACAAGTCTGTTAGTTTGAGCACATAGAAAAAGTAGTGACCATTCATGCGCTACTTTGACCTATTGACCCATAATGATGTTATGAAGGAATAACAGCGGATTCCGCAAACAGTGTTATATAAGGGAAAACATTTGCAAGTGCAAATATTCAATAATGATATCAGTGGGGAAACGACTTTTGTATTGTGGGTGATAGACAACAAGAAAACAAGTCTTACATTTCTTATATTTATTTTATTTTATATTTACCATAGATAATAGCTTATAAATCCGCTATAAGTCAATCTTCTCTCTGCCACAATACTCCAGAGGAGCTCATCCAGAATATTGGGAGAGCCAAATATTTATACGATGATAGATAAGAAAAGCTTAATCAAATGTAATTTTATTCGTAAACATTCATAAACAGCACATACTTTTTTTTATCGGTTGTGATTCATAATACAAACTGACAAGACCAGAATTTGCAGCTTGCATTTTATTTTTATGGAATTGTACAAAAGTTATATACAATTTTATCCACTGTACTGAAGTCTTTTCTTTCAATAATTTTGTCGGAGCCATTTTATATTAGTATTAAAAAAATGCAACGAAAGTCAATGTTTTTTTACTTCTTTCATGTAAATGGAAAAATCTTATTTGAAACCTTTCCAAGTCCATCGACTTCTGAAAATAAAAACTTATAGTATATAAGTAATCTGGTGTTTCTAAAACATTTTATAAAACCGGATTTTCGGACTTCGTTTTGTTTCAAATTGATTAGATGCCAGCAGTATCCAATTACCATTTTCAACCATAAACTTACAAACCTCGCAAAATTATTAAAAAAAACCAAAAAAAAACCTGAAGTCAAATAAATCTTGACGTCATATTTGGAATAAAGAATGGTTAATGTTACGTCACAATGGAAATGGTTATCTCCCTGTAGCCGCAAACCTCGCCATACACTTTGGTAACTTTCCGTATGTTTAGAAAATGTGCAATTCTGTCCTCGCAACATAGTGACCGATAAACATCTTTATCCATTTTTTTTATAGAATTTTTTTTAAATATATAACGCAGGACATTGCATTATCTTAATAATAGCTACCATTATATCGGCATTAGCCACCGAATATTTAAATAATACAGTGATCTATATATATCACATTACTTTTAACACTAAATGCTTATTCTGAGAGAGAATTGCAATTATTTTATGCCAAATAAACTTACATGTACAAACTTTGAAATGTTCAAAAACATGTTTAATATATGAAGATTAATATCAAAATTTCATTATTGATTACTTGTAAAATACAATTTGTAAACAAGTTGTTTCCAGTTTGATAAAAAGTACTCAAACATCACGATTTGCTGATCAATTTTTAATTCATCGGAATAACGTTACCTTTTTCGTGAATAAAGTGATACATTATGCATCAACACTTCTCTAAAAAATGAACATAAATAAGTTGGAGCATAAATATCAAACGATATCTGAAAGAATAGTTTTTCATTTATTGTTCATATTTCTTATGTTTTTGTGCAAGATAAAACTTCATGAATTATTGGTATGATGTTCACAATTCAAACGATCGCCCATGGGAATATATGGATTCTGTTTCCGAAAATAAAAGCTGCCAATAAACTCGCAATTTAATTAAGTTCATTGAAATTTGTTGCTCTTTCATGAAATATAAGAAATACTTTTAACATAAAACGATAAATAGAGAATAATGTATGGTAGTCAACAATTTAAAACAAGTATTTGTAAAATGTGCATCATTTAACGTATACATTTTTAATGTCATTGTACAATATACATTACAAATTGAAGTATTCCAAATAAAACCATGCATATGGAATATAATATTGCACTACGTCACAATCAGATGATAGGCTTAGGTACACCATCAATTTGAGACCTACATGCACGTATGATTATCTGGCAAGTTAAAGCTCGCAAAACGGGGAGTGAATGTAACAAAATTTATTATTATTAAAGTTTGAATAAGGATTTGGTGTATTGTTTTAAGTAGTACTAGATTTTGTCCCGTGTGTGCACAGGTTGACATAGCATATGATATCGGACATATATATGAAACAGATACATCGACACATCGTATATATTGTTGATATTTGCATAACCAAACTTTAAGCCTACAATAATGCTATTAATTTCACTACACTCTGCTGAGTTGGAATAATGTAACTGTGTCTGGGGAAAGGCCGTCACCACAGTTAAAATGCCTCCCATTTACCCGTAATGTAGCAGAAAATTGCAGAATCGCTCCAAAACGATTTTGGAGAAAATTAATGAAGTTGAAAGTAACAGTCAAATTGTTCATAACAAACCATTTGGAATCTGTAAATACCTTTCTTCGAAAAGTCTAATTCTATAATTGCAGAATTCAACATTTCTTCAACAACGTTTTTACACACCATGTTGACATTGGAAACTGTGGGGATTTTTTATAGTAAATGCACTGTGTTAGAGTTATCTCCCGTATTTTCCTTGATGGACAGAAAAAAAAATTTCCAATGAAAATTTACACGCATTTGTTTTATCGTCGCTAAGTTTATCCATGCAAATGTGATATTGTGGAAACATAAAATAAAGACCTCCCCTGATTTATCGTGAATGTAATGCGCATGCGCAAGATTGTAAAATCAAAAAAATTCAGATGGTTTCTTGAATTTTTTGAGAAATTCTCTTTGATTATTAATTAGCGAAGCTTGATTGAGAAAAAATAAAAACAAATTAGTAATCTTTAGGTACCAATGATGTTTAGAATATATAAAACAAAAGACAGTACTCTTCCGATTTATCGGTATTAAAGACCAAAAATTCGAGTCTATTATTTTAATATAGTAGACAGTATAGATATTTGTAGCATAATGATAGTGCACTTTCGTATGATTAGCAATACCATAATATACAAGGATTGATCCAAAAGTAATGTCACACTATGCACCGCGTTTGACACTGGCATTGTATCATATCAAAAGATACATCAAAATTTTCCTTATCAAAATTCTAATTTTAAGGAAAATTTTGAATAAATTTTGTTGAACAAGATATTGATGTTTATAGCCTGATACATACGTAACATCACTGCGTTATGAATTTACGTCTTTCTCAGGGTTTGTATTCGTGTATAAATAACATAATTTCAAAATTTGAAAAAGACCCAAACTATACAATATTTTGAAACAGATATACCATACTAGACACTTTCTAACTTTTTAAAAAAAAATTAGGGAACGTTACCGTCGATTCGGATATCTACACAATGCAATTTGTCTCCAGACCAGAGGAAAAAGGTTGGACATGCTAGACGACATTAGACACTAGAATATATACTGGAATTGATATATCAACCTAAAATTAAGAGCAAGTGAACAGGGTTCCCTTAACGTGGTTCCAATATCTGATATAAGTATATGTCATGTTATTTAATAAATGAAATAGAAGATATACGCTCTGAAGGAAACATAAAGCTAGGTTATTACGTCATGAGCTATATCATAAAGCTAACGCTTCATGACTTCTTGAAGAGACCTCGAAAAACTGATCGCTCATGCAAAAAATATCCAATATACTACCCCATCGATTACAAAAGAGAAATTAGTTACTTTATGGAAAAAAAATGAAAAAAAGTAAAATAGAGCATCGTGGCCAATTTTTATAGAGTTGAAAATTACTAAATTCTACCAGAACACCAAAGATCTAGAAATGATGTCGCAGGCGTGCGGCGACTATCCTTACTTCCACTCTACTAAATATATAATCTTCAAAAATATTTATGATAATGCATTAACATTTTCAGATCTAAATTGAAATAGATAGATATCTCAAAGCACAAGTTGTCTCTTTACGTGGATTTTACACGATTTTATTGCATCTGTGACATTACTTTTGGATCAACGCTCGTACCTTAATAAATAACGTAAAGTTGGTCTTTGTAATGTAATTCAATAAATCCTGTCATTTAAGAAATGAATACTGCTTGATGTTCATAATTCTTAAAGCAATATGAGCTGTATTTTTGCCATGCAAGAGATCTCCTCACAGCAGCCAGCATATTACTGTAAGGCAATAATGATCAGAAAATTGCACATTTTGCGAAATTTTTGCAACTGCCATTTGTATGTGCCACTACATTTAGCAAGATACAAAAGACCTATTTAATCCCAGCCGTGGACGAGTATTGGTGCAATCATCAGGAGAATATACTTGCAAACTTTCGAGGAAGGGATATTGCCATTCTTGGTAATTGTGCAACCATTCAATATGCACCAATATATATGTAATGCAAATCTTTATTATACACCCGCTCCAAAAAAAATGGGTATAGTGTTTTACCCTAGTGTGTTGTGTTGTCCATCCGTAACAAAAAATTTTGTTGCTTTTTTGTCGGTAACAATTCATTGCAGATGCTTGAATTTTTAACCCGCTCTTTGTTTAGGCATGCCATACGTTGGGATCTTTTTTTTGTTCCAATTGGACATCAATAAATTTCGTGTTAAATGTCGACTTAGCTTATTTTGTTAATTTACTTCCGAGCGGGGGTATTACTAGTAAGCCTTGGCTCACAGATATCTTGTTTTCGTCTATTTCACCAACTACATGTACGCTAATTAAAAGTTAAGTTCATGTATAGCATCATGGTTGTGTTTTAATTTTTGAATAGGATACGGACGGATGGATAGTATTGGCCATAATGCCCAATATTGCACATATACGTTCATGGAAAACAGCACAAAACAGATTCTTTGTGTGATTACAATGGACAAAAGGATGACCGATCGCAAAAGTACTAATCTTGAAAAGGCATGTTTTGTTAAAGGACTACAGGCATACACAAGTTTTCAGCATTTAACAAAATACTACGAGTATGTAAAACTAAATGAATATTTTACAGACAGGACAGGAAAGGGGGAACAGACCCCTACTGCCTTGGATTAAAGACATTGTCAGCCATTTTTGGTACTCTTCAAAGAAAGCTGAAACATACGAGGAATTTATTGTAGTTTTTTAAAAGAAACAAAAGTAACCCAAACAAAGTTTTTGAGAGAACATTGCTGACTGATTTCTTTGTTTACTAGTATTTCTATATATCTTTATACTAGGGAATTTGGTTTGGCATTCTTCATCACATTCTTGACGAACATCAGTGTGTGTTGCACTATTCAACTAATGGTTTAAATGGCTGTGAGCATGATGATTTGGAGGAACACAAGTATAGAGAGTCTAAGGAATACATTCAGAAGGGTAGTCTTACCCACGAAACATTAAGAAGCATTATCATGGACAAGAGATTACTCGACAAAATTCCTTATTTTTTAATTTTTTTAATTTTAGGTATGCTGTTTCATACTGTACTTCTGCACAGTTCAAATAACCAGTACCGTAATTAAATTTTACATGTACATGCATATTGATGTTTAAAATTTTACATGTACTCTATAGAAGCACAGCGGAACTGGAAATATATCAAAGTTTAATCCTTATGTACATCTCTAAGAGAGAGTCATACAAACCGCTAGCATATAGGGTTACAAGTAGGAACAGACTGGCAGCGTTGGATTACAACATTCACATTGACAGTCTTGCTAAACAAAAATGGAGAAATTAGGTAATATATTTGAACAAAGGGGATTGCCTGCTTTAGTTTTCTTGATGTTTACAAGTACATGATACTTTTAGGTCACAGTGGTTACATATATTTTTTACATGCGTGAATTAAATGACCCATGTTCAATGTTTATTTACTAATTAGGAAGCAGAGGATTTATAGCAAAAGGACTTCAGTGTGGTACTATTACCCTGTGAAAGAAGGAAAGGGATACACCCATATACCCCAGCTTATGGTGGAAATAGTGAGGAAAAGACTGTTGGATCATATTGGGATGAACAGGGTTGTACCCCTCGAGCCTGATGATCCCCGATGGCTGTCAAGTACATTAGCACCTATTCCACCACCACCAACTGAAAAAATTGCCACAGAGCTGAAGTCAAGATTTCAGTAAAAGATCTGTGCATCGGAAACACTGATGATCGATTTGCATTTTTTTTTTCATTTATGACACAATACAATATGTAAGTGCAATATCAAGCATTTCTTGTACTTAATTTGCTAAATATAAATGTGTGTCTGTGTGTGTATACCTTCAGTTTTTTAAATATATGATAATAGTTTGAAATTGATAATGCATTGCTTGTAGTCTTTTATGATTGTGGAGTAATGGAACATTCAGTGTACTATATATAGCTAGCTACATGTATAAGGAGGCTATATGGTCAATACACAGTAACAACCCTTCAGATCTACCTTAAAATTTTAGATTGGACTTTTTAATCCATAAATATTATGTAGTATAATCCATTAACTACTATATAGTAAATAAAAGGTTCTCATAATTTATAAAATTAGCTTTAAAATTTGAATACCATTATTTTCCTATATCTTTACATGAAGCTCTCATTCTAAAGGAGATTAATGCAATATAAAAATGACCACAGTCATCCAGCTCTCCTAAATCTGCTAATGACAAACTGATATACTGGTATGCAAAGTTTGCGTGGTGTACATGTATTTGTGTGTTCTTATAATAATGAATTGCAAAAATTTGTTAGTATTCATCATCTTAAAATTACTTTAATTCAGATACAAATAATGATTATTTTGTTCATTTTAAGCCAAACGTCCATCTTTAAAGCCTGTGTATTGTCCAAAGCTGTCCGGGAATTTGTCTCTTATTTGCCACACACAGCAGCTGGGCACAACACGCCTATTACCTGCACCTACCATAGAGCCACAAGATGAACTGGCGGTAGGCTGTGTGGCGATACCCCCTGTTGACATCCTGGTGCCTTGGTACTGCCAGAACATCTTCCCTGTATCTCTGGGCAATTGATAGTACTGCCTCATCTAGGACCAACATGCCAAAGTCCTAAAATCATTGTTACACTATTTACAATATTTGAACAATCAATAAAATATTTTCATGCATGAAGAAGATGTAGATGTAATCTCACAAATATTTAGCCATTGCATATAGTATTATGGAGACGTTAAATATATTCTTACTGGCAATAATGAAAAGCAGTTCTTCGGGATTTTACCCTCTCTATGTCAGAAGGCATCTGTCTACAGTTTCCACACGTGCACCATGCAGGATGGTGCATCACCTGGTGGAGGACGGTACCCTCCATGCCCTGACATTTGCTCCGATTATTCTTCTAGAATATAGAATATCAACGAGGGATCCCGATCACAACTCTCACCTGTTAAATTGCTAACTGTTTCCTAAATTCAAATAAAAACTAATTAATGATAGTCAATAACATAACTTCTTAATAAGGCCTAAAAAGTATTGTGTGTTTAGGGTAACCCGACCTAATCTACAAAAATGCACTGATCCTAATATTTTTAGATGTTTGTTTTTATTCGAATGTATTTTCATATTTTTTCCATTAAAACCCATGTTATGCTCACCGAGACGAAGTCGGGGGGAGCTTATGCTATTCCCTCTGCGTCGGCGTCCGGACCCTGTTATAGTTTTTGTTGCGGGTCCTGTATCTAAGTTACTTCTTGTCCTGTCCTTTCCTTTAAACTTGCATGGATGATGCATCTGAACCTACTTGTGGAATTGAAAGACTAGGATGCTGAATCTGGGCCATGAATCGCAGAGGAGGGTAAGGTTTTTGGAGCAGGTTAAAGTTTTTGGTGCAGATGCCCTTTGATAGCAATTTCCAAGTTACTACTGGTCCTAACTTTACCAAACTTGCACGGATGGCGTCTTATGATACTGATGCACCAGGCAGGCTTCAATCCTGATTCTGAGCAATAGGTTTTGGATGCTGGAGGAGGTTAAGGTTTTTGGAGCAGGTTAAAGTTTTTTGTTGCAGGTGCCCTTTGATAGCAATATCTAAGTTACTCATGGTCCCAACTTCACCAAACTTGCACGGATGGGGCGTCTTATGATACTGATGCACCAGACAGGCTTCAATCCTGAGTCTGAGCCTTAGGTTACGGATGCTGGATAAGGATTAGTTTTGTGGCACAGGTCACATGTTTTATAGATAATAGTTTGCATAGTTGATTTCACTATGATATAAATGAATTGCAGAGGAAACTTCAGACGCAGAGCCTGATCTCCATTATCAAGGGTGCTAAAAAAAATCTCCTACCTCACTCAAACCTGCTTGATATATGTGTTTGTTGTGAAATGATACAACATGATCCCTATGATATAGTACTATATGATACACATTATTTTCTATGATGCAATATCATATCATATATTGTAAAAAGTTATATGATACAATATGATATTGTATCAATAATTTGTACATTATGATGTGATAATGAATCATAATATTGTTATGAATAGTATTGTATATTATGATACAATATTGTATAATATAATATTGTATATACTATTTTATCACATACTATTGTTTTATATGTTATTGCAATATATAATATCTTATTATATGATACAATTATGTATAATATATAATATCTTATCATATGATACGATATTGTATAATATGATCTTTAATTATGTAATATAATATCAAATGTTTCAATATTGTGATGTATTATGTGATATCATATTGTATCTTATAATACTGTCTGAAATGAACATATGATTATCATACAATTGCTTTCAAATATGAAATATGTATCAAAACAGTATCCATGTAAATACATCCAAGAACAAAAACTATAATTTTCATATGATATGATAAAAGTGGTCTCATATAGGTGATGCCTCGTCTCGGTGAGCTTTGTAATCTGTAATTACCTAATATGTTTAAATATCCAAAATAGGATTTATATCTGTATCCCAACCTACCTAACCTAATTTTTTCATCAGTGTTACCATGCACACCAAAATATTTTTCTCTCAGTTTATGTTCAAGAAAACTGACAAGGGAACCAAATTTAGATATTTGAATGTGTAAAATGAAGAAACACTGTTTAAACTGGGTGTATGTAAAATCAAAATATTTTGACTTGGAGACAATTAATTTTGAGACAGTTATTTTATGTCATGCCTGTAGTTTCTTCTTTCGGGCATTTATAGCATCCTGGAGGTCTCGAACCCTATTGCTCGTCATGCGTTTACCTCCTCTGCCTCGGCCTCGTTTTCTTGACCCAGCAGCTTTTAGTTTTTTCTATTGATAAGCCAATTTCAGAATTTTGTAAAGGATTTATTTGCATTACACCAAACTAACAATATTACTGCTACAGCAGTATACGTTTAAACACATAATAATAATAAAAATTGCGTGCAAATATGCTGACAACACTGTAGTGTACAAATTACATGTAAAGTGTAGGCCCAGAGTAAAATACATGCTATATGTGCATGTAGCTTAGTTATTAATTTGGAATGTCTTTATATCAATATTTATGTCGTTTTTAAGCTGTACATGTTAAATATAAAAATTCTTTAACAATTTGAAGTCCGATCCAAATTATAACATAAAATATTCAGTACTATACAGTAGGCCTTATGTTATAGATATGTCTATAACAGAAGACCCATAAAAATACATTAATTAAAGAAGATGGGTGGATAAGGCGTGTAAAATGCCCATACACGGTCGGACAAGCTACTGAAAAATTAAAATGTCAATAAATCTGATATTTTTTTATAAAAAAAAACATTTTAAACAATAAACATTTTACGTATCATTGATTTTTAACCTATAAACATTTTCAATACTTGGAATATGTTGACTCAAACAGGCGTATACGTATCAAAACCTGCAAAAACTGTCAATTTTTAGAACTTCAGGGCATTTTCTTTTCTAGAGTGGGTCTGTGCTCCATATTTGTCTCACAGTCTAAATATGGTCTATTAGAAATCAAACCGATTTCAATCTACAAAATTGTGGAGAGATGACCCACTATACATTAAAAATATCATTTTGTATCCTAACAACTAAACGTTTCGTTTTGAAAAAATAATACAAGTCCGGTAATTCGTGGTCAAAGTCACACATAATATTTAAACAGCCTACTTTGTTGTGTCTGAAATGGCTAAGTGGTTGGAGTACCTGACATAAGCTAACTTGATATATCTAGGGGTTTTATGTTATGGTTTCGATACCGCAACAATTTCTAAAAATATTTTTTTTCTTATCTTTTGTTAAATATATTAACAACTGAATATAGAAAAAATAAATTCAAAATTGTATTTCACTTCTAAACCGAATGGGCATTTGCGCAATCTTATTCCCCCATCTTCTTTGATTATTTTTAAGACAGGCAGCGGAAAAAATATATTAGAAAATTTCATCGATATAGAGATTCTAATTAATCCATTTTTAAATTTTTTACGAGTCAATAAAAATTAACTGATTTAGCATTTTACGCATTAACACTTGGGGTGGGGGGGGGGGGGGGGTGGGGTGGGGGCTCTTTTCGTTACACAGTGAATCAATGCTTAAAGGTTTCATTATCAATCGTCAATCAAGTAATTATCGATCTATATATTCAAAAGTAGTAGCTTTAAACATCGTAGCTAATAACAAAAATTAACTTTCAGTAAGACTTGAGTTAAAATTTATTCAAAGTTCGGTTGCAATCGTAAGTATTGTGTATACTTCAGCATCCATATTTGATGGTTGACCTCAGTTGACTCGAATGATTGACGTCCAAAAAATGGCGAATCTGCTGCACGTCGTGATTAAAAAACACGCTGTTGCAAGTTTAAATCGGGTAGGGGATTGTTCCTAAGCCGTTTTGTGTATAATGTAGAGTTAAACTATTATAAATGGAACACATATACTAGATTTATTTTTTTTTGTACCAAGATGCAGCTCATTTTGCTTTAAAATTGTTTAGAAGTTGGCCCCTGGATGATTTTTGGGCCTTTAGGTTTATATCCCAGAAATTAACAATTGTTTTGGATCTTTTTGAGAACTGCAATGGTCAACATGAATTATGACTATAAAATCATACTGTTCGAAAAGGATTTTTATTTATACAGGAAATAAATGTATTATACTACATTGTCCGGATAGTTTTTATTGTGACTCCATTAAGCTGATATTATCATACATCTTGTTTTTATTATATTTTTTAATTCATTTTAAGGGTTTCTTGTAATCATAAAACGGATGATTACTCATTATCCATGATTACTCAGCGACGTGTAATCGATTACAGCTGGCCCCACCCTCACCAAAATTTTCAAATTACTCAACTTAGTCCTCAACCAAAATCCTTAAAGAAAAGTTAATTAACTTGAAGTAAAGACTCAGACTTGCGGCTGAGTATCATATTGACTTGAGGAAAGTTGGTGACGGTGGAGCCTGATTACCATCATTAATTACAATTTCTCCCTCTCTTGCCTGTGTTGTGCTAATAACAAAATTAGATAGTCAGAAGACATACGCTCGAAAAGAGAATTAAAGCTGATTGCAGATTTTTCACGCTTTTATCACATCTTTGACATCAATTTTGGATCAACATTCGTATCTAATGATCTGTTATTTTAAACTTTGCAGTTATTAAAAATAACAAGTGAAAACCACATAATCGCATAAAGTTACATCAAGATGCCACAAATGTGCAGTACTAAGTTAATCGTTTTCAAATTGATTACAATTTTTTCTGGGTAAGGAATTCCGATTCTTTTTGAAAAAAAAAAATTCACAAAATCCTATGAAGAAATCATTCAATTTGTTTCAAGGTCAAAGAAAGTTGAAACCATATTTGATTATTTCAAATGCATTATTTGATGTATACAAATTTATATAACACTAAACCAAACAACACAAAAACAAAAACGTCTTTGTCTTTCATATTTCAGGATTTTTTTTATTAATTAACAGCATGGATTTTAAACAAAGTGAAATATTGTTACATGTAATCAAACAATAAAATGTTGCAATTTTTGAACATCAACCATTTTGCTTATCTAGAGAAATATGTCTGAAAGAAAAATCTTTACAATACTATTTAAAATAGAAAAAAGAACAAATATAAAGTATTATTAGGAATTAGGTCAATCATTCCAAGACATATTTTAGATAAAAAGATTTGTTATCTATAAACAACAACCGATTCTTTAGTAATATATTTTACAACAAAGAAAAACATGTCATAACAAGGAAACGTATGTTCTTAGACCAATCTTATCTATCGATTAAACATATTCAGTTATATTCAATACCTTTCAATATGATTATCATTTACTGATATGTGCAATGACGTGTCTTTAAAATGATCGAAATTGCAGCTTATCCAATTCTAACATTTTATGTAAGAAAATTCCACCTAAAGGGACGAAACACTACTTATAGCACATTGTAGCCCTATTATTGTTGTGCTATTTTTTTCTTTCAATTGACAAGGTCAATAATTTACTTTTTTGCTAGTGACCTCGGAATGTTCATGAAAAATGTTGTCAAAATTGTCCACCCTTTCCAAGGTTTCCTTTATTTTGCAATTTTTAGAAATAATAAAACAATTTGTTTGTTGGAAACTGATAAAATACGAATAGCTTTACTATTCAATGATTACTATTCAATGATTCAATGAATCTTTTTAAGCTCTTATTTTGAATTTGCTTTAGTCCAAATCTCCTCTATCAATTTTAAAATTTCTACCCATTTTTGATCGAGTTTTTTTTTTTTTTAAACTTTCTCATAGGAGCTCCAAACCATCGATTGCCGTAATAAACATTATATATTAATATCAAAATGATATATTTCAAATAGTTTGTCTCCTTATTTATGAAAAAGTAAGTTATTTAGTTGAATCATTTTGTGTTAAATTTTCATAGAGAGATAAGCAATTTTTTGAAGAAGCAAACTGCCTATTTTTAATATATGTGTTTGCACCTGCTACTGTATATTTCGGGTATCGAATCCAAGTCATTATTTCGGGTATATCTGAAGTGAGAATGTTCCGAGTCATTCTTCGAAATGGATCATCAAACGAAGATCTGAGTTTATTCCAATAGTCATATTTTGGATTATTATGAAAGAAAGGGGCGTATCCGTATGCATTCATTATTTGGATGATTTCTATTGTATTCTTATGAGCCAACTCAGGAAGTTCTATGATGAACTTGTGATATATCAAATAACATAAGGGAAAATACATCTCTAAAACTGAGCTGAGTTTAAAATTAACATTCTTTGTCTGTCTTTTTAAAACAGACACGTGTTTTAAACAAAACTTGCTTTGCAAAGAATATTTTACATTTGAACAATTGTTGTGTATAATTATGCTTGATTTGTGATATTTTTCAACTTGCGAAAATAAACTCTTAATTGTTCTGTGTTGACAGGCTGTACGAACATGCTTAATGTAACTGACAAAATCAAATGGATGTGTAAATTCATGATCAATATATTTGGTTAATCTATCTAACGTAAATATTTGAAAAAATACACGCCAATCTATCGTGTACGCCTTGGATATAAGGCTACAGATTTCATTTTCAAGACTAGCCAAACATACTAACTTTTTTAGAGACTGTCTATTAATTTTATGAACGTAATGAAAACATGTCCATGCTTTGGAACGTTTTGGAAATACAAATGTATGAAAATCCATCGTTATTTTAAAAAAGAGTGCAGCAAAATGTCTTTGATAAAAACTTGATATGTTTATATCTTCTTGGTATGGCAAAGAATGTTTAAAAAAGTAAGCCAACTGATTCGGTGTAATTAAATATTTGTTTTTACATTTTTTCATATATTCATTGGTTTCTTTGTCGAAAACAGATGATAGCCCTTTAGCTGATATGACATGATAGTAACTGAGTTCTGCTGCATGTTGACAGCACTGTCCACAGTACTGAAACTTAGCATACATTAAGGACAATAATGATTCCATCACAGCAAGATGGGAATATGATTCTAAATAAATGCGCCAAAAATATTCTGTAGTTTTGTGATATACCTTTGGTGTTAAATATTTTGACAGTGGAATGATATTTGGTGATTGATGAAATAAAAGAATGAAATCAAAATCAGCATATCTTCTAAGATCAAAATCAGTCAAAGTCAAAGGGAACCTATTACCTCCTTTCAAAGCAGCTGTTATAAGTCCCTTCTGTGTGCACTTGCCTAAAACTGATTTAACTGAATCCAAAAAACCTGTGCCATTCCAAACGAAATACATTTGCCAGAATTTTCGTTGACTATCGTGAAACATATACCACAGGTGACCATATTGATTTTTACTTTCACATGCATACTTTAAGAGATCAGGTAAAAATATTGAAGATAATAATACATTTGGATAAGATGATTTTTTCATCAGCTGTGCGAGAAAAAAATGCACTTTTCGTTTACTGATTGATTGATAAAATTTTGGAAAAATTACTTTTATCATATGAATCAAATAAAAACGATTCTTTTTTAATGCTTTATACATAAAGACAAAAATATTCCTTTCGCGAATAAAATTTGTTTTACGCAAATCTGTGAAAGCTTTAAATGCAAACATTTCAAAAGCATCTAGTATGTTAGAGCGTTTATCTGAGCATCCTGGTGTTCTAAACAAATCATCAGAATCACAGCCGTAAGGTAGAACTACAATAAGTTCTTCGAATTTAGGCTGGTGAGAAGGCATGTATTTAAAAAGAATGTCTAATGTAGTCATATTGAACTTATCTTGAATCATATAGTGGTTGGGTTGAAATGTTATATTCCAATAACTGTTCATTATCAGTGAGGTAGTTCCCGACATAGCAGCATAATGTAATGGTGTTCGACCTTCAGAATCTTGTTCACTGATGAGTTTGTCATAACTTTCATTGATAAATTCAGACAGAAAATCAATTGGGATATAATTTTGTCTTGATAAGGCAAATGAATGTAAAATGTTTTTATTGCTATAATCCTTAATATCTATAGGAAGCTTGTGGTATTTCATTAATACAGTTATTGGAAGAACATTTCCACATAATGCAGCAGCATGTGCTGGGGTTGACCCATTAAGGGATCTACTTAGCATATGTGAAGCTAGCTTAGAAATAATTCTCAGTCTTAGTAGTATATTACAGCAAGCATAGTGTACTGGTGTAGCCCCAGAGGGATCAGTCAAGTTCCATACATAGTCATATTTTGAAGAGTTACTGATATATGTAATTACCTCTGACGATGAGTAAATTGCTAACATGTGCCAAAATGATACGTTATTGAGGCACAATCGATCATTACTCAGGTCTCCTTCATTATTTGTAAACCGTTTCTTCATATTATGTCGAACCGTACATGTATCATTTAAAGGTAATCCTGATTGAAGAAAATAGTAAATAACATCTCGACTATCAAAAACCACAGCTGTAATAGGAGGTGTCATTCCTCGAGCACTTTCACATTTCAAAGCATTTTCTTTTTGACTAATTAGAATTTTAACAACTTCCAAGTGGTTGTTTTGTACTGCGATGTCTAAAGCAGACTCACAGAAAAATAAACGCCTGTCGTCTTTTAAAGTGTATTTCTTGTAATCGCGTTCGTATGGTAGATTAGGCACGGGAGCGTGCGTAGGTAGTCTTGCTTTGTCTTTTGGAATCCAATAAATAGAATTCGAACAAGGCACGCAACTGTCAACAGCACCGAGCGAGAGTAAATACTTAATGACATGAGTATGGCCACTTTTGGCTCCAAGATACAGAGACTGATTAAAGCTGGAAGTCCAGTCACACAATTTGGATGACATAAGAACTTGAAGTACCTGAAGATGACCATGCTCTGATGCCAGATGAAATGAGTTTAACCCCAGCGAATTTTCATGATATATGTTTATCTTATACCTGAGAAGAAGTTTTAAAACATTTGCATGACCATTTTGAGAGGCAATATTAGCAAGACTGTATCCACAGAATGAAATGTATTTACAAAAATGCATTGGGTCCTTGGAAAGTTTGATTTGAATAAATACAGGAGGTGGTCTTTGATAATTTATATCAGCTCCATTATCAATTAAAGCGGCCAGGGTATTTGCATTTCCAAACGCAGCCGCAATGAAGGATGCTGAAATATTTTCTTTGTCCCCTAAGTCAATTTCCATATGAGACGTTGCAACAATTGATAACAGCATGGTGTCATAGGAATTAAGAGTTGCCGCAATGTAATGCTTAAGAAAACAATATTCATTTTCATGGAGACGGCTATGAACCAAATCAATTAATCTGTTTTCCAAAGATTTATTTTTTGAACTAGCAATGTGTTTAAATACGTCCTTTAACAATATTGAACTAATGTTGTTGGAGCGTTTCCCAAGATAGGTTAACCAATATTCGGATATTAGTCTATGTCCATTTTTCTGAATAATGTAAAAGTCGTCCTCTATATTATCTTTCTTTGAAAAAAAATCAGCAATTCGTTTGTTGGTAAAAACTATCTTACCAGACGATCTTTGCACAAAATGAGACAATTCATTTGAGAGTAATCGAAAATATTTCTTTTGTTCTAATGTATCCACATTCAAAATTGAATACAGTAATGGTTCGTCTATAGATCCATGAGAAGCGCATAATATTTCAAAAATAGGTCGCACATTATCGAAAATGAAACCAAGTATTCGTTTAACATTTAAATGATATATATGTTCAATGTCCTCAGGGGAGTTGCTTATATTTCCCATTTTTACCCAAAAATCAAATGCATGAGTCAAAAATAAAAAATTTCCATCAACAAGTCCTGCTAGTTTTTCTACATTTTCGTCAATGTTTGAACTTCCTAATAAAGTTTGAAAATGCTTTCTGACTAAATCATTCAAAAGCCTTTGACGAATATATATTTTTATATCTCTTAAGTTGTTTTCATAAAATGATGGATTGTCATAGACAATAACTCCTGGCGGAAGATTTATTCTTATGCTCGATATATTTCGAGAGGTAAACAGAAATATTATATTTTGGGGCAAAAGGTGGACTTTTTTAATTAACAAGGAAAAAATGTTGTCATTGCCAATCTCAATGCACTCGTCTAAGGCATCAATTATAAAAATCATGGGATATTTATTCAGTTTTGCTTTTTTAAGTGGATTTAAAACAATGTGATCAAAACATCCATTGGGATCTTGAGTGCATTTTGAATTCGTTAGGTATTTGGAAGCCATGCTTTCTGTGTTCAGTATGTTGTAATATACAGGGAAAAGCCCTGCTATTTTAGCCGCCATATTGCGTACAAAGATTCCTGGGTTAAGGGTTAAATTTGAATCGTATCGACACATATGGATCCCAGCTAAATTTTTGAAAATTGTATACGCTGACGAATGTTTATCAAAGCTACAGGCAATGTGTGAAACTAGTGCTGATTTACCAAATCCTAATTCTGCTGCAATTAAGAGTCCTCTACGATGAGGATGTAGGATTTTGGTCACTACATCTGCAATCATCCATTCTCTGCCTACAAATTCTTCATGACCACTAATGTACGATTTAAAGTTTAAGTCATTCTGCCATGGGAACACGAAGTCCATTGTTTTGCATTCTAAAATAAGATTTTTTTTCTATTTAGGCAATTGACAATTAAAATTTAAAACATGCTATATTCTAATTACAACTATTATTAGTAAGAGTAGTATTTAAAAGTAACAAAACAAAATACGAATTCACAAAGATTCATTATTCATTCAGTGGTATGATTTATAGTAATGGTAGAGCTGTGAACAACAATTGGACAACATGCTCGTGCAGAGATCCCGAGGGGGTCGGGGGTCCTGACTCTCTCTCTCTGGAAAAATCATTCTTATTATAAAATTCAGATAGTAAAATTACCAGTACTGAAAATAGGCTTCAGATACCCCCTCTCAAAAAAGGTATTCCTTGAACCCTCCTCAAGAATTTTTTAGTTCTGGATCCGCCGTGCATGCCGCCAAAACTTCAATTTCTATTACCAGTATAATAGATACTCTTACCTTCTTCAGCTTTGAAACTATACTCAATCAAATTATCCCATTGTAATCCAATAAAGCACAATATTATCCAACATATAATATAATCACATCGCAAACGTCTATGTCGAATAGGTTGTGGTTGATTATCTCTTCCATCTCTAACAACCCTACGTTTATGTCCAGTTAGTTGTGGTAAGTTTGATATCAGATCTGCACTATTTGTTACAATCGTTGGTTCATTTGGATTTAGTCTTACTAAAATCGATGTAATTTCCGTTATTTCTTCAACAACTCTTAGTCTATGTTCATAATTCTTCAGATTACGTAAGCGTCGGTACATTTCTTGGCATTTTTGGTCTGCCCAAAACGCTCTGTGTTTCAATAGAAATGATAGCTTATCTATGCATTGTTGTAGATTATTTTCTTCCATGATGTATGAAGAATTATGTGCAAAGTAAGTATTTCTAATGTCGCGAACATCTCTTAATATTTTATTTTTTCCGTTAAAACCAAAGTAAGAACAGTTTTCAAAAAGTGATATCATGGCACAAATATCCTTTGTAATCGAATTCTTGGGGTGTTTACATTTATGAACAAAAACGTTAGCAACCTGATTTGTTGATGATTCAAGGTTTTCTGTCCAATCTATTGAATCAAATATTTTCCATTCAACACGATTGACCTGTCCTGGCTTGTTCATAAATCGAGAGATTTCTTTTCGCCACGTTGTACATGAATTGCACCATTTTTTGAACTTTGATCCGTGCACATTTGTACAGTTGTAGGCACAAGGTTCAACTCGTTGGCATTTTCTGGATATTTTTTGGTACAAATCTACAACGGAACGGTTCACAGTGTCTTCCAAACCTTCTCTAGTAAATTTGAATGCAACAATCAACGTTATATACCTTTGAAAACGTTCATCATTCACAAGATTCGTGTCGGAACTAAACGCCATTTTAGGAGAATAATCAATAATATATTGTTCGGTTGAATGGTTTTTGCTTGCTTTTAACTTGAAAACTTTATGACTGCAAGTGTTTAGAATTAGAGGGCAAAAGGGTGATATCCCGTAACATATCAGTATCGGTGTATTTGGCTCCTTTTATGCAATGAGTAATAGGAATACAAGATAAATTTCAAACAGAGAGAGAGAGAGAGAGAGAGAGAGAGAGAGAGAGAGCTTTAATAGTTTCGTTCTTTTTTTATTGACGTAATTATTGATGCATAACCATTATAAATGATTTTGTATATATTGTTCTGATTTGTGACCCTTTCTTAGTTGTTTAATTTGAATAATAATGCCGTTCTTTTTGACATTTTACAAAAAAATTGATTTGTAAGATATGAAGATGCATTAATAATTAAAATACACATGTTAATGAGATAAATATAATTCTTAAACATACATGTATTTTTATTTTTTTAAATGTTATATAACATATATTACATGTCTTCTTATAACATCTTTCAGGGAAAGATTAGATGTAATGTATAAAGGAATGTACGCGGCTATGTTGAGGCTGTCCGAAGCTAAATATATATCGAAAAATGATACTATTTTAATTATCGAAAAATGCTTTAACCGAGTGAGTTTCTTTAAACTTTTATTACATAAGTTAACAGTGGCATCCAACACTATATTTGATGTATTTTTGTGACGTCATATATTTTTCTTAAGCACGTGACGGGTGTATTCTAACACGGTAAATAATCTAAAAAAATCGCATCGGCACAAGTGAATGATGACATTAAATCAAAAATATTTTTATGAAAAATCCTTCGATAAGTAATGTATTTTGCAGTTCTTGCTCGGGTTTCATATAAATATTTCGTTTATTTGAAATATTGTCAAAACATTTTGCACTGCCATCGAAATTAGGCACATTTTTACCTTTTAGGCTCGATTTACACAAAATCGGGTCAATCGGTAGGTTTCCCCCAGCAAGATTCACTGGTACTTATTTTCTCTCCCGATTTCACGTAAAATATACTACTAAGATTGTTTTTATCTTTCACTTGTGCCAAGCCGTTTTTTATATGCACATACATGTACTAGTATATCACCATTCATTAGATTACACGTAGCAGGGGGAGTCTCAAAACCATTAGTTTATGAATAGTTATTTACCTATTACGAAACTTTAAAACTGTTGATTTTTTTATACTCCATATCGGTGATATTGAATTTAGTATCACTAGTATTTACAACAGTGTCTATGTAAAGGAATGAAGCGGTTTTATTACGCACAATGAATATCACTTATTACGTTACGATACATTCCCTAAGAACGATCGAAAGGAATGCAGATCGTGATGTCAAAGTTAACTATGACGTCATATCTTATGAAGTACAGACAAGTGACTTTTTACATATCGCTGTGAAATTAATCGGGCAGCCTTAACATAGCCGAGTAATTATGATTTAAATTTCAGCTCCGAGTTTTACAAAATTGATTAGAATCTAAATAATGTGTTTTTGCATGTATATTATGTACAAATGTAATTCAGCGTTCAGTCACAAAATGAAATAAAACATGTATATTTTCCTCCCAAAGAAACTAGGATTCCCTTACTCAGAGGGAGTAGACGATTCATGGATCATAGAAATGATCTACAAGCCAGGAGAACCGAGGATTAAATTGCTTCAATGGCTCTTTTCAAAGTGAGTTTACCAGAGTATATTTTTGCTCACCGGGTGTGTTAATTTTTCAAAATATCAGGTAGTCATCCCCCCCCCCTGAAAAATAATTTTAAAAAAAAACAAGAAAAGAAACTAAAAGTGACAGTCCAGAGTTGTTTCTAAGACCCGGGGGCGGGGAATTCCCCTGCCTAAAATAAAGTGGCGTAATAACATGTACCCGGCTATCTTTGCATTTCAAACACGATGTAGCTATCAGCTAGACCCCCCAGACCCCCTTCTACTTTTTCATTTCTTCCTTCTACTTTAATTTTTAGAGACAACCCTGGGACAGTCACAGAAATCTAGATACATGTGTACATCATGGTATTTCAAAACTTTTTATTATAGTACTGTACATGAATGTATATTACTACATACATGTATTTACATGTCCCTGTGTATTCCAAAACCGAAATAAATTTTAGGGTAAAAAAAAAATAAGACATATCCAAGATATTTTTTATTTTAATATTAAAAAATGTCCAAAAACATAAAAATTTAGCTACATTTTCCAATGTCAATAAATTTTTTTTAATTGCTGGTTTTTTTGTAGGTTAGATTCAAAGCTTCATGAATACATTGAACCAAGGTTTGCAACAGCAGAGTCGAAACTAGACTCCAGAGTTCAAAGTAACTATGAATAGGTGTATTGCATTTTAAAGTCAATTGCATAAGTAGTAATATAAGACGCATTCGAGAGTCATGATTATCCCTAAATAGGAACTTAATATTGAACCCATTCCCTGATGCAAAAGGATAAGAAATTAAGGATTTTATTTCTAAAATTGGAAATAGAAAATTCAGATATATATTGTATACATGTATTTAATCATTGGCTGTCACAGATGAACATGATGAACACACAGTATTTTTCTTTAAACATAAGATAAAACATTTGTTGAGTAAGTTTACCAAAGTTTAATATTTTATTCATTTAAGTTAAAAAACTCAAAGCATAAATATCAAATATTTGCTGTCAAGAAGAAACATGACAAAAACATCTTCAGTTCCATTTTACAGTTTTTCCCTTTTGAGATGCCAACTTCAAATGTTCTTTTAAGTCCATTTGTATTTTATTGGGCAATTTGTTCATTTTAGAATTAAAGATATTTCACTTACCAGTAAATTAAGACTGCAAATTGACAGACATTTATCATTTTTAAAAAGGCAAAATAATATATAGGTATCAAAGATTTACTTGTACATTGACAGGGTTGTTGTTTGTGACATCCACGCTTGGTCTGTGTAGATACGATGATGTCGATCTGATTCGGGTAAGCCTGTTAATTCATTGTATAAGTAATGTTTTTGATATTCAGCTTTTTTTTGGTCAGGAAAAGAAAAAAAATTAAGGGGAGGGGGATTATATGGGGGATTGATCAAATAATCAATATTTTTGTATTACATGTACTTGGTATGAATTGCTCTTATGCTTAAGTTTGAAAACTATTAACACTTTATAGAAAAATAATTACATGTAATTCTTCAGTTTGACATGATTTAGAAATGTACAGTCACATATTTTCATTCATATCTTAAACAAATTACACTTGTATAGTGCTAGTTACACAGAGTTTTATTTTCACTCTCCAGCAAGCAATTAATACTCTAATCCAACATTTATTGCTGATGACCAAGCAGTGCTATTTAACTGGTTAATGTGGACTAATTTTAATATGAAGTTAACATTTCGTATTAAAAAGACATGATTGCTGTGAAATATGTGTGCAACAAAAGGGTAATCAAGATCATCACAAATTTTTCTTGCACAGGAATGAAAATTAGACAAGTTTATATTTTATATACATGTTTTATATAAATATTGTTTGGACAATCCAGGGGGTCACTGGGGGCAGTAGGCAGGACGCCTTTATGGACAGGCTGATTGACCTTGTATGTATCAAGGACGCAGCCGATGACCCTGACAACAAGGCCATGAGAAACCCTGGTGTAATCAGGTATTGTAGCCAATGGAAACAGAGCAATAACATAGGAAATGCTCAGCTTGTTTATTATATAGGTGTACATGTATAAGTGTTTATAGGGGGGAGAGTAATGTTAACTTTTTATTTTCATTTGTTAAATATTTATTTGTTACCTTTAGTTATTTACATAGGCTTTATTTATTCATCATTATCTCATTATCCAGAGAGAGAGAGAGAGAGAGAGAGAGAGAGAGAGAGAGACTCACTAAAAACTACCTATATAGACATCTGTTTGATTGTTTTTTAACCTTAAGATAATTTTACTTTGAAAAATGTGTTAGGACATGCAGGAATTGATAGATATATTCTTGTAGAAACTGCAAGTATATACAGTCATGCATGTTTTAAAAAAAATAATTTCAACATGTATTATCATCTATTATGTGTTTTCCATCAATTTGTTATCAAACAATGACTGTTTTCACCATTTCATTTTATGTTTTCAAGCAAGTCTATGTGATTAAATAGGGGAACCATTTTAAGCACTGAGTTTCATGTATCAACTTTTAAAGCAATTTAGTATTATTATTGAGACAGAGAGTAACATTTGTTTCCTTGCACTGATTTTTTACAGTGAGTCCATGGCGTTAGACAACCAGTTTCACCATGATTCACATTTGATGAGGTCGCTACTACATCAAGAGAAGGTGGACTCTGTTCTGAATTCCCGCCTCTCCCTCCTCCCCCCCAGACTTACAGAGGCAGTACGAAGTAACCATGGTTGAACGAGGGGTGGATAAAGACAGGTATTGTAATTTGGCCTGGAGTTGACACAATATTATTCCTTCAAACATTCAAGTAAATACAATAAGTTCTAACCTAAGATCTTTGGTTTGAAATGAGTAGGGCTATCTTTTTAGATCATTTACATTGAAAGTTTGTACAATATTGAAAAAGTTATTGTAACACACTTAACCAGGATTTTAGTATGATCATTCATAGACATTCAGACATAGCAAGGCCATATGTTTTTAGTATTAATGGTAATGATAGAAAACACCTATTGACTAATTTCCCTTCACAATCTCAGCCCATGGGCCTTAACTGTCTCCAATTTAAATCAATTGAATATCAGTGTCTCGAAAGTTACAAAATCAAATTTGTAATAGTAATGCTTAATCAAAATTAAATTGCATTGAATTATGATAATTTGCTTACAACTATTACTACTAGAAGTTTTTTTCAAGCAGATTTTTTTACTAAAAGCTTGAATTTATTAACACAGACAAAAGTTTTGACAGTTTTCCACTTATTCGATTAAAAAAATTGAAAAACAAAATGTAAATATTTTCAGCTGAATTTGTAAACATCAAGTCACTCTAAAGAGAAGCAAATCTCTCTCAAAATTTGTCTCTTTTTTATTATGTTATTTATATATTGATATATCTTTAGACGTAAACGAGTAAGCACAGACTTACAAAAGTGTTCTAATCAATTTTTTTTTACTTTGTCCGTTGATCTGCAATGATTCCTTTCTCGTATTAGAACCGTTACTGCTTTTCTGTTTATGCATGTAATGTGGGGTGGTTTTTTAACTATTGATTAATTTTTTTCTATCATACACTGTATACAGGATAAGTTTTACCCCATGTTATTAAGGTCTTCCGTTTCCAACGGAAGACCTTGTACTGATTCTGTTGGAAATTCTTCATTATTATTAAGGTCTTCCGTTTCCAACGGAAGACCTTGTACTGATTCTGTTGGAAATTCTTCATTATTATTTTTCTTCTTCTTTTTCTTCTAGACGTTTCTTTAAACTGTAATATCTCACTTGTTTGTCATTAAATTTTATTAAAATTTTCAGGGTTTATTGAAAATGATAATAGCTTACTATAGCACAAAAACTTGTGAAATCGCTACTTCCGGTTTTGAGTTATTCCCCTTTGAATATTTTTTTAATGGGTCTCGTGTACCTGCAAAGGCTCCGAGTTGATCCGTAGCAAGTAGTTTTAATTTACAAATCTTTAATGTAGACATCTTGAACGTTGTCCTCCTAGTTTTATATGTTTGATTAACCCACGTTTACTCCTTAAACAATTACATCGAAATTTATGTTTCAAAAAATGTTAAATTTTGCTAATATCTTTGCTCAATAACGTTTTAGTTGTAAATTTTTTCTAGACACATATAGAACAAAAGTTGTGCAAAATATTAAGAGCTTTCATTTGATACCATAAAAAAGGGGCTAGTCCCTAAAATGAGGGGTCTAGAGCCCGTAAAAGTCTTCACTTCATAACTCTAAAACGGTAAATTTTTCGATATGGGCGTCGCTGCAAAAAATGTTGTTTGTGACTTTATTGATCTCATTAAACTGTTTTTGTGTTCGAGTATTGCATAATGTGAGGGAAAAGGTAATACGTGTTGACCAGTACTCGCGGCAATTTCGGCAAGTTAACGAAACTCTACATCACCCGCGGCCGAGAAAATCGGTCACCATGGTCGCGGCTGGGCTACCTAGCGGTCGCGGTTATCTAATACACGAGAGTTGCGTCTCTCATATACGAGTTTATTTAGCCGCGAACTCAAGAATTGTTTTAGTTTTGATTACACATTAGTCTAGTTTATGGACTAAACGATTCGGTGTTAATTAAGAAATTGTTCAGTTAATTAAGAAAAGCAATGTCATTCTCATCTAAAGCAATATCAGACATAGATCAATTGTGGGGTTTAAGTTTAAAATAAAGAACTTTTATTTGATAGAATATGGTCATTATACTGCAAACTTTACAAATCGTCCTAGGTTCCGAACTGTGCGTGTCTGCGCGTTGTACCTTTACGTAATCTATCCTTCGTCCACGACTGAGGAGATCAGCCACGGCTGCACTACCTAGCGGTAAGCGGTTATCTCATACACAAGATTCGCACACCGCGACGCACACTTAGATGAATATGAACGTGTTTGAGTTTATATAGTCGTAAATACAAGAACTGTTTTAATTTGATGTTATAAAAGTTTGTCCATCTTGTATTTATTTAATTAAACATTTGATTGAAAATGAATATTAATGAACGATATTACTCCAAATCGGAAACATCGTCAGAAATAAATTAATGGTTGGTTTGTATATCTAACATTTTTACCCCCCCCCCCCCCGAAATATCAAATGATGATCATCCCTCGCACATGGCCGAGGAGATCCAGCGCTAGTGGACGAGTGATCCGCGGTCGGCTCGTGTTCTTCTACATATACCTTATCACGCATTCATGTTTCATATTTTGCACGGACAGAACTATATTTATTATGTTTTAACTATTATTTAGGTTTAAGATGTAAAGATAAATTTATTTTACTTGTACAGCTGATTAAGCATTGATTTAATTATACGATAGAGTAAAAGGTACTCATATTATAATCAAATGTTACATGTTTGCGGTAGGTGCTAGCACGATAAATGAATGTCCTGAATTGTCCTAAATTGAGGCATTTGATGATTATTTGAAAGAATATTCAATATTGAGTTTTAAACAACTTAAGATTAGATTCTATCGGTCACATATTAATCACTCTGCAGTTTTTCTAATACATGGTTGTTCGTTTGAGTGTGGAAGCGAACTCATTGCTGCGTGCCCCCCCCCCCCCTCCTCCCGCCCCGCTGACAAGTGCTCGCGATGTATTTTTTTTAAATTGGCGAAAAGATATCCAGATATGTCGAAAATCATTTTTGGCGACTTCTTCTTATGTGTAACATTTTCTCCTCAACGTGTTTCACTTTCCCACCCGTTTGTTTATTCGGTCAGTCTGTGTTAATTCAATCGCCACATGCGACCGAAAATCTTGTGTCGCTTTAGCACACACAACTCAGAACATTTGTAATTGAGTAACAGTTGGACGGTGCTTTTATTAACAATAAGACTATTATTCGAAGTCAATCATCTTCACATTAAAGATGTGAAATTCTTACCTGAGAATGTGGCTAATAAATCAACCTGTTGACCACGCTAAACTTCTGTATGAACAGAATAATTCATAATATATTATAATTGAAAGTTGGAAGTCAAACTTTGACACATTGAGGAGAAAATGTTACAACCTTTTAATTGAAGTTGTGTATTATGAGGTTGTAATGCAACTTAATTTACTTACAAGGTTAGCTACAGCCAGCTAGTAGAATACTAATTTACGGTGAACAATGAATACCCAATATATCAAAATACAAGATAAATAGTTTCCAGAACTATAATACTATGCATGTGTAAATGAAGGTTGCACCCTCATTTGTATAGCTGTAGGTGAGGAGGTAAAGGTGTATCAATATACATACAATGTATGACTGCACATACGGATTCCGGACCGTGGCTACAGACGATACACATGATAGTATTTTAATACATCAATGCGCAGTTTGATCTAAAAACTGACCAGTTTCATAACTTCTTCGAATTTCTCTAACACGGACTGTTTAATTCCTTCCCAGAATTCCAATTTACGCAAGCGCAATTGAAGTTTTTATTTTCAATTTTATAAATCAACCCACTGACATAAAAATAAGGATTTTACATATTATTACATAGTTTAGAGATGTGATATTCATTTCTGTAAACAAGGTATTCACGTTACATAGCGGTGTCTCTATGAAACAGCACCATCTGGTGTACAATTTAGATGCTCGCTTTTGCATAAATTCTCCCGCTGATCTTTTTTTTTTTAGCTTGTTATATATTATTTTGAATGTCCAAGTCTACTCGTATCATTAAATAATATCAGACGACACACGTTTCCCTATAGAAAAGTTCAGAGATGCCATCAATTTTGACTAATAACTAAATTTTGTCAGCACGTAACTTTTCTAAACTTGCACATAGTCTTCAAAAATTTAGAAAGATTTAAATAAAGAAGTTATCTTAGAGAAAAGGTTACGTGTTTTGTAGGCGTATTCGGTTTAAAAAAAAATACAATTCCTGACATGAATCATGAGTACATACTGTTTATAACAATGCTTGCTACCCTTTGAAAATTTTAACTCGCCATTTAACATCTCATTTTTAAAGAATTTTTGAAACGATTATATAAACTGTGTTCGACAAATAGTTTTCCTAAAATATTTTCTTCCTTTCTTTTTCAAAACATGTTTTATATACAGGCTTTCAATCACAACACGTTTTTATAACAAAAGCAGAACTGAAAGTTTAGTCATTATGATCGTTTGACACCATATCACATATATTTTCAACCCGCAGCAACAACGGAAGACCTACTCGTGGCTTTGCCACGAGCTCTGCTCTAGTTTTTCTTCTTCTTTTTCTTCTAGACGTTTCTTTAAACTGTAATATCTCGCTTGTTTGTCATTAGATTTTATTCAAATTTTCAGGATTTATTGTAAATGACAATAGCTTACTATAGCAAAAAATATGGTGAAATCGCTACTTTCGGTTATGAGTTATTCCCCTTTGAATATTTTTGTAGTGGGTCTCGTGTACCTGCAAAGACTCCGAGTTGATCCGTAGCAAGAAGTTTTAATTTACAAATCTTTAATGTAGACATCTTGAACGTTGTCCTCCTAGTTTTATATGTTTGATTAACACACGTATACTGCTTAAAAAATTACATCGGAATTTATGTTTCAAAAAATGTTAAATTTTGCCTGTATCTTTGCTCAATAACTTTTTAGTTGTAAATTTTTTCTAGACACATATAGAATAAAAGTTGTGCAGAATATTAAGAGCTTTCATTTGATACCTTAAAAAAGGGGCTAGCCCCTAAAATGAGGGGTCTAGATCCCTTAAAAGTCTTTGCTTCATAACTCTTAAACGGTAAATTTTTCGATACGGGCGTCGCTGCAAAAAATGTTGTTTGTGACTTTATTGATCTCATAAAACTGTTTTTGTGTTCGTGTATTGCATAATATGAGGGTAAAAAGTAAAACGTGTTGACCAGTACACGCGGCAATTTGGCCAAGTTAACGAAACTCTCCCTCGCCCGCGGTCACCGTGGTCGCGGCTGGGCTACCTAGCGGTGAGCGGTTATCTAATACACGAGAGTTGCGTCTCTCATAAATTAGTTTTTTTAGACGCGAACTCAAAAATTGTTTTAGTTTTGATTACACATAAAAGTTTATGGACTAAAAGATTTGGTGTCAATTAAGAAATCGTTCAGTTAATTAATAAAAGCAATGTCATTCTCAATCTAAAGCAATATCAGACATAGATCAATTGTGGGTTTTAAGTTTAAAATAAAGAATTTCTATATGATAGAATATGGTTATTATACTGCAAACTTTTCAAATCTTCCTGGGTTCTGAGCTGTGCGTGTCTGTGCGTTGTACCTTTACGTAATCTTTCTTTCGTCCACGGCCGAGAAGATCAGCCATGGCTGCACTACTAGCGGTATGCGATTATCTAATACACCGGATTCGCACACCGCGACGCACACTTAGATGAAGATGAATGTGTTTGAGTTTATATAGCCGTAAATACAAGAACTGTTTTAATTTTATATTATAAAAGTTTGTCCATCTTGTATTTATTTAATTAAACATTTGAGTGTAACTGAATATTAATGAAAGATATTACTCCAAATCGGAAACATAGTCAGACATAAATTAATAGTTGGTTTGTTTATCTAATAAAATTTCCCCCCCCCCCCAAATATGAAATGATGATCATCCCTCGCACATGGCCGAGGAGATCCAGCACGATCCAGTTCTTCTACATGTACCTTATCACGCGTTCATGTTTCATATTTTGCACGGACAGAACTCTATTTTATTACGTTTTCAACTATTATATAGATTTATGACAAAAATAAATGAATTTATTTTACTTGTACAGTTGATTAAGCATTGATTTAATTAAAGGATAGCGTACAAGGTAGTTTAAAAATCAAATCAAATTATAATCAAAGTTCCATGTTACATGTTTGCGGTAGGTGCTAGCACGATAAAAGAATGTCCTGAATTGAGGCATTTGATGATTATTTAAAAGAATATTATAGATTAGATTCTATCAGTCACATATTAATCACTCTGTAGATTTTCTACATGGTTGTTCGTTTCAGTGTGGAAGCGAACTCAGTGCTGCGTTCCCCCCTCCTCCCGCCCCTCTGACAAGTGCTCGCGCTGGATTTTTTTTAAAAATTGGCGAAAAGATATCCAGATCTGTCGAAAATAATTGTTGGTGACTTCTTGTTATGTGTAACATTTTCTCCTCAACGTGTTTAATTTCCCACCCGTGTGTTTATTCGGTCAGTCTGTGTTAATTCAATCGCCACGTGCATCCGAAGATCTTGTGTCGCTTCAGCGCACACAACTCAGAACATATGTAATTGAGTAACAGTTGGAAGGGTGCTTTTATAAACAATAAGACTATTATTCGAAGTCAATCATCTTCACATTAAAGACCTAAGAATGTGGCTAATAAATTAACATGTTGAACACGCTAAACTTTTATAGTTATGAACATAATAATTCATAATATATTATAATTAAAAGTTTGAAGACAAAGAAAATTTGTTCTTCGGAAATACGACTACATTAAGCAATGCAGTCGATCACCATAGAAATCATCAAAGTACTGCAACTGTCGACAGATTTCTTATTTCTTTGAAAGACCATGATAATTCACTTGACTTGCAGACTATAATATAGCGACATATCTGCCTCCCAAAAATATATGCGCTTCTCAAAGTTACACTAAGTGAGATAGATGTGCGTTATTGGGAATTTTATTAATTGCTAATTGTATGGAAATTGATTAAAAAAATTTTTTAATTGAAGTTGTGTATTATGAGGTTGTAATGCAACTTAATTTACTTACAAGGTTAGCTACAGCCAGTGGAATATATGTGGCTTTTATGTGAACAATGAATACCCAATATATTAAAATACAAGATTATATATAGTTTCCAGAACTATAATACAAATATGCTTGTGTATATGAAGGTTGCACCCTCATTTGTATGGCTGTAGGTGAGGAGGTATAGGTGTATCGATGTACTTACAATGTATGACTGCACATACGGATTCGGGACCATGGCTACAGACGATACCAATGATAGTCTTTTAATACATCAATGCACAGTTTGATATAGAAACTGACCAGTTTCATAACTTCTTCGAATTTCTCTAACACGGACTGTCTAATTCCTTCCCAGAATTCCAATTTACGCAAGCACAATTGAAGTTTTTTTTTAAATTTAATTAGTCAACCCACTGACATAAAAATAAGGATTTTGCATATCATTAAATCGTCGAGAGAAGTAATATTCATTTCTGTAAATAAGGTTATTTAATTCACATTACATAGCGGTGTCCCTATGAAACAGCACCATCTGGTGTAAAATTTAGATGCTCGCTTTTGCATAAATTCTCCCGCTCATCTTTTTTTAGCTGATTATATATTATTTTGAATGTCCAACTCTACTCGTATCATTAAATAATATCAGACGACACACATTTTCCTGTAGAAAATCTCAAAGATGTCATCAATTTTGACAAATTACTAAATTTTGTCAGCACGTAACAATTCTAAACTTGCAAATAGTCTTCAAAAATTTAGAAAGATTTAAATAAACAAGTTATCTTAGAGAAAAGGTTACGTGTTTTGTAGGCGGGTTAGGTTTAAAAAAAAAAAAACTACAATTCCTGACATGAATCATGAGTACATACTGTTTATAACAATGCTTGCTACCCTTTGAAAATTTAACTCGCCATTAAACTTCTCACTTTTTATAGAATTTTTGAAACGATTACACAGATTGTGTTCGACAAATAGTTTTCCAAAAACTTTTTCTTCCTGTCTTGTTCAAAACACATTTTATATACAGGTTTTCAATCACGACATGTTTTTATAACAAAAGCGGAACTGAAAGTTTAGTCGTTATAATCGTTTGACACCATATCACATATATTTTTAACCCGCAGCAACAACGGAAGACCTACTCGTGGCTTTGCCACGAGCTCTGCTCTAGTTTTTTATCCTTTACACTTGCAAATCGCTTCACCAACTTCTACACTTGCAAATCGTTTCACCCAGTCTTAAATTCGCCCAGACACAATAAAATATAGATGTTCTTTCTTATTAAGACAGGTTTTGAAAATTGTTCTGAATTCGCCCTGCGAAATGAAACGGGTGAATATTTCCCAGTATACAGTATAAAAAGTGTGCTTGACTTATAGATAAAATAAATTTGTACTATGAATATTGCAAAACTCGTTACAGTTCCAACAATGAACAATATTTAGTACATATAACAACATAGTCCGAAATATCTGACGTTTTTCTGGCTTTTTTAACGATTTTTATATTTACTTGCCAGGAAAACGTCAGAATCGGCGCCATTACGAAAACTGGAAATTTCGCGGCCTCCAACTGGAGGCGGCATTCTCGGCCCGATTTTAAATACTTGCGAATCGTATCAAATATTTAACTCACAACTTAACAATAAAAAAATGACTTTACTACTCACTCATATCGCTCAAAATTAAATATGACTCCGTATTTTGATAATAGAAGCACACAATTACAGTCAACCGTATTTTCGCTGTCTTTTGAGATAACGAGTCACGTGACTCAAATCGCAATCAAAACAAAGCTCGACAGTTCGATAAAAATGTGTTGAACAGACGCTTTGTAGAGTAAACAAACCCATTAAAGCGATATGAGTGAGTAGTAAAGTCATTTTTTTATTGTTAAGTTGTGAGTTAAATATTTGATACGATTCGCAAGTATTTAAAATCGGGCCGAGAATGCCGCCTCCGTTTGGAGGCGGCGTAATTTCCAGTTTTCGTAATGGCGCCGGTTCTGACGTTTTCCTGGCAAGTAAATATCAAAATCGTTAAAAAAAGCCAGAAAAACGTCAGATATTTCGGACTAATAACAACATAAATGTGATATCATTGTTCAACGTTTAATGGCTGCAGTAAGTAACAAAAGTTCTTGATGTATTGGTTTATTCTTTTAAAAAATCGAAAACTAATTCACACACAACATTAATTAATAAATCGACATGATATGCACATTGAAAGACATTAATACAGATAACTGCTCAGTCTAACGCAAAAGGAAATGTTGTCATCAAGACATCGCAAAAGTAGTAAAAATATCAAATCATAATAACAATGAACAATACTAATGAAGCAGTTTTGTTCAACACATCATTTAAAAAACAGAACTTTAAACAAAAGCAGTGTCAAGATTGTCTTAGAGAGGCATATTTGCATAAATTATTATCAAATTCGTTTATATGTGTGTGTGGGGGGGGGGGGGGGGGGGTGGGTCATACAAAAATTACAAATGAATAAAATGTAAAACAAACTGTAGGTTTTCGATAACAATAACTTCACGGATATATTTTTAATTAATCAATCAAAAAATCCAACGTTTATAACAAAAAAAGAACCAATAAAAAGCTCAAGATACAGAGAAGATAATTGCCTGGTATACATATATCTCCACAATATATCAATAAGTAAATATAAATGTACATCATGCTCAAATGTCTTCATCTACCCATATTATTTTAAAAACAGTAATATTAATTTTGAAAAGGTCTTTTAAAAGGCTTATCTCTCTAATAAAAATGGTTATTAAGAATTTGATTTTTTTTTCAACCCTAGTTCATCTAAACAAAAAAAAAGTAAAACAATGCAATGGATTAAAAATGTAAAATGATCATTGTCTAACTAACAAGAAGTGAATTTTCATCCATTTACATAAACACGTTGTAATGAATGATACATAATAGTAATCTGTAATCTTCATTTTAAAATCATTCCAATCTACTTAACAAAAAGGAGATAATCAAGTGTAAAGTCTTGCAGGTGTTATAACCAAAACTGCAGTGTTCTGAAAATTCTGAAACTTCCTCATTTAAACTATTTTCTAGGTTTGATTATAGGTTTGAATTTTAAAAAGTCAAAACTGTTTAATATAAACCTCTTTAAGTTTTTCTTTATTTTTTATTTTTGTTCAATTACACAGTGCAATATTCTATCAACATTCGAAGTGAGGTTTTTCATAGTGAATTATTGTTTTCTAAGAGATGTCTCATACCACCTTAAGTTAAATTTTCATACATAGACAAAGGAAGGCTATGAGATAATAACGTCTGTTTCTCCTTTTCAGAATAAAACTCGTCTTGTTTTATTTTTGATTTTGGAAATCTTATCCATGATAGGATTTCAGGCACGTCCGAAGTGAGAATATACCGTGTCATAGTTCGAAAGGGATTAGCAAACGGAGAATTGAGTTCATTCCAGTAGTTATATTTTGGATTATTATGAAAGAAAGGGGCGGATCCGTATGCGTTCATAATTTGAATGATTTCCATTGTATTCTTTTGCGCTAAATCAGGAAGTTCTATAATAAATCTGTGATAAATCAAATAAACCAAAGGAAAATACATCACTAACACTGACTCTATTTTATGATTGACATATTTTCTTTGTTTGTTCAAAAAAGCAATGTACTCTAAACAATGCCGGCTGTTTGAATGATCGGCTAAATATAAACATCCGTTGTAGACAAATGTATCTGCCTTATAGTATTTTGCAACAGGTAAGAATACATTATTATATTTATTATAATGACAGGTTGTGCGAATATGCTGAAAGTAATTGATAAAATCAAATGGTTGTTTCAGGCCATGATCAACGTATTTTTGTATGTCTTTGAGAGAAAATATTTGGAAAATTAAATTCCAATCCACCTGATACAATTTAGATATTAGGCTGCATATTTCATTTTGTAGACTGGCCAATAGTACGAACTTCTTAAGCGACATTCTGTTAAATTTATGCACAAACTGAATACATGCCCAAGCTTTGGAATGTTTTGGAAATACAAATGTACGAAAATCCATTACTGTTTTGAAAAAAAGTGCCCCAAAATGATTTTTATTAAAACTAGTCATGTCTAAATGTTCTTGATAAGGCGAAAAATGGTTAAAAAAGTAAGCTAGTTGAACTGGGGCAATTTGATATATATTTTTACAATTCAATATTTCTTCCTTTTTAAGAATATCATAAACAGACAGAAAACCCTTTGCTCCTAAAGTGTGATAATCGCTGAGTTCCGCTGTATTTTGTTTACAATGGGAAGAAAATATTAGCTTATATGACGATTGCATAATAACTTGCAAAGCTCCAGGATGTGAATATGGCGTAGTACCTGGAAATATTAAACGCACGTTTGAAGCACCTATATATGTTAATTTAGGTGATATATAATTAAACTTTGGTGTAATACATGGTGCGATTTTATGTACAATATCAGCAATATCAAAATCGACAGGTTTTCTAATACCTGTTCTGAGCAGAGGAAAAATATTTCCTCCTTTTATAGCAGCTTCCAAAAGATTGATCTGGGTACATTTCCTGAGTATTATATTTACCATATCGTAAAACTGTGTTCCATTCCATGTCACATACATTGGCCAGAATTTTCCCTGACTGTCGTAAAACATATACCATAGATAGCCAAACTGTTTCCTACTCTCACATGCATACTTCATAAGGTCTGGCAGAAATGTTGAAGACAATATCAAGTTCGGGTGTATTGATTTTTTAAATAATAGAGCAAAAAACGATTGCACTTTTGTTTTACTGATTGATTTATATATATTTGGTAAAAGAACTTTTATCATGTGAATAACGTAAAAACGGTTCTTCATCAACGCTCCATGCATAAGTGACAAAATATTTTTTTTCCGTAAAAGATTAGTTCCTTTTAAATCTGTTAATGCTTTAAATGCAAATATTTCAAAGTCGTCTAAAATTTCCAAACGTAGATCGGAACACCCCGGTATTCTAAACAAATCATCAGAGTTGCAATTGTAAGGCAGTTGTAGGGTAAACTTCCCTAATGTTGGCTGTAGAGAAGGCATATATTTAAAGAGAATGTCCAATACAGATGAATTAAACTTGTCCCTAATCATATAGTGATCAGGTTTAAAAGTGAGATTCCAGTAATCACTCTCTATCAGTAAAGTATTTCCAGACATGGCAGCATAATGCAATGGTGTTCGACCATCAAAATCTTGCTCACTTATTAGTTTGTCATAACTTTCATTGAATATATCAGACAAGAAAATTTCTAATTGTGGCATATCGTCTACTGCGTGCATGGCAAAATAATGTAAAAAATTCTTATTACTGTAGTCCTTGATATCTATTGGAATTTCTTTGAATTTCATGAATAAATATATTGGAAGAACATTAAAGCAAAGAGCAGCAACGTGAGCAGGTGTCGATCCATTACGGGTTTTGTCCAATGTATGTGACGCTAGCGTGATAAAAGGTTCACCTTCTATGCGAAAATTGCAAAAGGCATGGTGGATTGGTGTAGCTCCATTATTATCCGTTAACTTCCATACATAATCATATTTCGTTTTTTTGCTTACATATGTAAACATATCTGATGACGAGTGAATAGCAAACATATGCCAAAACGATAATTCATTTTTGCAAAATCTATCATCAACGACATCTCCATCATAATTTGTAAACCGTTTCTTCATATTATGTCGAACCATGCATGTATCATTTAAAGGTAACCCTGATTGAAGAAAATAATAAGTAACATCTTGACTGTCAAAAACCACAGCTGTAATAGGGGAGGTCATCCCTCTAGCACTTATACACTTCAAAGCATTTCTTTTTTGGTCAACTAGAATTTTAACAACTTCTAAATGGTTGTTTTGAACTGCAATATCTAAAGCAGATTCGCAAAAGTATAAATGTCTATCATCTCTTAAAACAAAATGTTTGTAATCCCGTTCGTATGGTAAATATGGGATTGGTATGTTAGTGTGAAGTCTGTCTTTCCCTTTTGGGATCCAATGAATAAAATTTGAGCAAGGTACACAACTGTCAACAGCATTTATAGAGAGTAGAAACTTTACAACACGAACATGACCATTTTTTGCACCGAGATAGAGGGCCTGATCAAAGCTTGAAGTCCAGTTACACAATTTCGATGATATAATAATTTTAAGTATGTGCACGTGAGCATGCTCAGAAGCGAGATGGAACGAATTGAGTCCAAGGGAGTTTTCATGACAAAGATTGATTTTATACTGTATTAATAGTTTTAAAACATTTGCGTGACCATTTTGGGAAGCAATGTTTGCAAGGTTGTATCCACAAAATACCTTGTATTTACAAAAATATATAGGGTTCTTGACAAGTTTAAGTTGAAGAAAAACAGGCGGGGGTCTTTGATAGTGTATATCAGACCCATGTTTAATCAAAGCGGCCAGGGCGTTTTCATTACCATACGCAGAAGCAATGAAAGATGCAGTTGATCCCCCTGGGTCTCTCGTATCAATATTTAAATGAGGCATTGAACGAATTGCTATAAACATAGAGTCGTAAGAATTCAAAGATGCCGCAATGTAATGCATCAGAAAAGAGTATTTATTTTTATTAATGCGATTATGAACCAACTTGATTAATTTGTTTCTTAAAGATTTGTCTTCAGAACAAGTCACGTGTCGGAATATGTCCTTTAACAATGTCATACTAACGTTAATAGCATGCTCTTTCTCAAGATTAGCTAACCAAAATTTGGCAATAAGTCCATGTCCATTTTGCTGATAAATGTAAAAATCATTTTCAATATTATCTTGTCTTGAGAAAAAATCTGCAATTCGTTTGTTGGTAAAAACTACCCTACCAGATGATATTTGTATAAAATGGGATAATTCATTCAACAGTAAACGGGAAAGATACTTTCTTCGCTCCGGGTCATCAACATTCAATACCTCATAAAGTAAAGATTCCTCGATAGATCCATGTGATGCACATAGTATTTCTATTACAGATCGCACATCTTTGAATATATTTTCTGTTTTACTAAATATTCTTAAAACATTTAAATGATATATATGATCCATTTAAGACGGAAATGCGTTTATATTGCCCACTCTTACCCAAAAATCAAATGCATGAGTTAAAACCAAAAAATTGCCATCTACTAGGTCTGCTAGTTTCTCTAAAGTTTCGTCTAAGTTTGAACTAGACAATAATGATTGATACTGTTCATTGACAAAATTATTTTTAAGTCTTTGGCTTATATACTTTTTTATATCGCCTAAACTTTTCTCCCAAAATAAAGGTGTCTGATAGAGAGAAATCCCTGGTGGGAGGTTTACTCTGATAGATGATATATTTCGAGAAGTAAACAAAAATTTTATATTGGGGGGCAAAAGATGAATTTTCTGATTCAACAAGGTAAAAATATTTCTAGGACCAATGTCAATGCATTCATCCAAGGCATCAATAATCATAATTATAATATTTTGATTTGATTTTGATTTCTGAAGTGGATACAAAATAGTATGATCAAAACATCCATTAGGATCCTGAATGCATTGTGAATTGGTCAGATATTTAGATGCCATGTTTTCTGTATTTAAAATGTTTCCCAATTCCGGAAATTGTTCTGCAAGTTTCCCTGCCATATTACGTACAAAGATTCCTGGACTAAGAGTTAAATTTGAATCATATCGACACATATGGATTCCAACTGTTTTTTCATAAATTGGATATGCTGACAAAATTTTATCATGGCTACAAGCAATGTGTGAAATTAGTGCTGATTTACCAAATCCTAGTTCTGCTGCAACCAAGAGTCCTCTGCGATCAGTATGTAGTAGTTCGTATGCTATATCTTCAGTCATCCACTCTCTTCCTACAAAATCCTTATGAGCACCGATATATGATTTAAAGTTCAAATCACTTTTCCATGGAAATATAAAGTCCATAGTCTTGCAAACTGAAACTAAATCAAATCATTTTATTTAGATGACTGCAAAAATTAATACCTTTAAATCTAAAAAACATTAAATTTTAAATACATTGTTGTTTTGTAATTCTCTTAAAATTATTTCATTAACTTGAACATTTTTTTCAGTGAACAAAGAAAAACACTTACTCTTTGGTAAAGTGCCCATAAATACATATATGCAAGAAAGGCAACTGTTTTTCAAATAGTGTATGCTATACGCTCTGAGTAACCATTGTCTATACTTCATCTTGTAACAAGAGTTTAGTGTTTTTGTTTTTTGGCTGAATGACAAATTTCGTGTGATTCTTTGTATCCATTTCTCACTGTTTTATATGAGCATCTAAAATAAAGTGGGGAGGGCAGTGTCATGTTGTAAATTTTGAATTTACTGGGTGGGTGTAAATACAAAATTTACAACATGACAGCAGTTTGATACTTTTAAAAAGGACAATTACATGGACAGTCTTTTTTTTGTTTGTATGTTTTGTTTGTTTTTGTTTTTGTTTTTTGTTTTTTTGGTGTTTTTTTTGGTGTTTTTTTTTTTTTTTTTGGGGGGGGGGGGGTTAATATGGTTTTAAATGGAAATGCTTTAAAAAATACATCTAAGCTTCAACTGTTGAATTACCTTTCTCTGATTTGAAACCATTATTCGTACTCCTTGGGATTTCAATAAAATGGTAGCATAACAAGAGCACCAGCAGTATCAGGTCAAATCTCCTGTGTAATGGGCGGGTTAAAGGTTTGCTTTTAATGTTCGATATTAGTTCATTGGCCTTCTCCACAACAATCATTGGTTCATTGTGATATAGCATTATGAAGGGTTGCAGTATCGATCTAGTGTCCGTTATATCATTGTACTGTACTCGTCGACTAGAATCTTTTAGGGTACATACACGTTTATACATTTCTTTACACTTCTTGTCGTTCCGAAATATTGGTTGACTCAAAAGAGTAGATAATCTATCTAGACAGTATTTTATATCCTTTTCATCTACTGAAAAAGACGAATTATGTGCAAAAAATCGTTTCTAAATTTACGAATATCTTTGAGAAGTCCTTTTTTCTTTCCAAAGGCAAAGTAAGAACAGTTTTCAAATAATGAAATAATATCGATGAAATCGTCCGTAATCGATTTTTTCGTCTGTTTACATTTATGAACAAAGATATTGGCGATCTGATTTACCGTAGACGAGTTACGGCAGTCCATCCAGTCTCTCGAGTCAAAAACGTTCCATTCAACTCGATTTACGTGTCCCGGGTAAACCAAAAATAAACTTCGTACATGTGCTGCACCACTTTTTAAACTTTGACCCGTGTATTGCAGTGCAGTTGTCGATACAAGGTTGCATTTCATGGCACTTGTTATAGATCTTCTCATACAAATCTTTCATGGAACGTTTCACAATACCCTCCAAACCTTCTGTAGTAAACCTCATCGCATTAATGAGCGTGAAATAATTGTTATGTTTCTCATCATAGGCATGGTCCTCTCTCGATGGAATCGCCATTTTGAAGTGTCAATGAAAAGAAAAATATTTAAAAGACCTGACTTGTCAAGTGCAGACAGGAAAATTTGTCTGAAAGGTATGCATTCCTGAGCCCTAAAGAATATAGACATGCGTTTAGAATAAGTTTACATTCGAACATATTTTTTTTCATTGATAAAAACAGCAATTTTTGAATATGATCCCACTGAAAAAAAAAAACCTCTCGAATTCATCTTTGTAAATTTAATTTGCATCATAAAGGAAACATTTTATAAGTATGTGCGGCCATCTTATACATTTGAGGATAAGAATGTAAACTTTTCTTGACCTGGCTTGTTTCTGCCCGAAACTGGCCAAAAATGTTGTTCAAAGATACAAAAACAATAAATATGAAGTCCTACATGTCATTTTGTTTGAAAAGAAATGTTTACATTCTTTTTCTCAAATGTGTAAGATGGCCGCACATCCCCCTTAAGAAATGTTTACATTTTTCTTCTCAAATATAAAAGATGGCTGCACATCCCCCTTCAAGGGGCTTGGTCCCGATTTTAGTCAAAAAAATACTTTTCCGATTTCAAGGTTTACAATGCTTCAGTAGGGCATTTTTAAAAGGCAGTTATAAGCGAGTTGAAGAGCTTACAATTCTTTGCTATGTTGATAAACCTTTTGTTTAAATTTTGAATGTTGAAGTGAAAATTTCAGTTTTAGACCTAAATTAATTAAAATAATGTGTAAAACGTTACAAACGGTTTGTTTATGCTTTAAATGAATAAGAAATTAAGGTAGACAAATCATGCAGCTTGAAAAAGATTTTTTACTGGTATATTGAACTTATATACGTAAACAAAAGCAGAGCACGGGCCTTGTTTACATGACAAAGAATGGTGAGCCCTGCATGTATCTTGCTTATAACCTTATGACTGACTCTCAAATTTCATTTGATCATTAGAAATGCATTCCTAGAGCATTGTAAATAATAAAAATAGAAAAATAGAATTTGACCAAAATCGTGACTATGCCCTTTCAAGTGGAGTAAAAATGAAGGTATGAATGTGAAATATATATAGTCGAGTAAAATAAGTACATGCATATTAAATTCGATACTCGATGTATATATATGTGGTAAAATTCATATATACATATGTATAACACTATGGAAAGCTATAGAGAGAGAAAATCATGCATTTGGCGATTTACCATGAAACTCGGCGTAAAATTGGATAAAATGAAGTTTAAACATGGGATTCACTCCGAGTAAATTAAACTAGAAAAACTGACGGTGTACATTTGAGTAAAAGATCATTAAAATTTTGAAAAATAAGCTGCGAAAAAAGGGTACATTATTTGAAACTCAACTTAAAATGAAATAAAATGAATGCTAAACAGTATGTTAAGCCGTTGGAATCTCGAAATTACTTTGGGTAAAACTAGTAAATTAAACTTAAAACTCGGCGAAAAATGGAGTGAAAACATTTTAAGTTGCCAATAGTGGTTACATTACATTTGAAACTTGACGTTAAATGGGATAAAATGAACTTTAGAAATGCGATATCTAATTAAATTGAGTAACGTGAATAGATAAAACTTGAAGCTCAATGTAAAATAAAAATCAATTAATTTAACACGAAACTCGAAAGTAATTCGAGTTTAGTTTGAAACTCGACGTACCGTGGGATAAAATAAACATATATGGAATATAAGTCGAGTAACAGAAGCTGATCAAATAGTATGTTAAACTAGTTGAGTGATATTTTAAAAGATTAAAATGATAATAGATATAAACAGATAAAATCGGTAAAATCACATAAAATGTATTTTTTTAATATCGGGATCGACATTCTCAGATATTGTTAGAAAAAAAATGTAAACAATATGGCGCTCAGTTCAAAAAATGTGAAACAGAAAAACTTATTATCATCATTCAGAGAAAGATTAGATGTAATGTATATTTAAATTATGTCTTTCTGATTTAAAAAGTACATGCATAACTAATTTGATGAAGAAAATATAGAATTCAAATCGTTGAACATGTCTAATGATATAATTGAGACGGGGACCTCTGCAGGGACGTAACGTTATATATATTTATATATAGTATATACGTCCCTGATGGAGAGATCCAAACCTTTGCAAGAACTTCAAATGAAGAAGGGGTTTGTCGCCATCTTTTTGTCTCAAAATGCAAAAAAATGTTAAATTTCAAATGACAAAGCCACAAAAAAACTTTGGATAAAAATACAAAAGCTAACTTGAGAAGTGGGTGTTGGTTCAGGGACATAACTTACCTAAAAGTTAAACATGCTTCACCCAGCTTGGCCTCGGCTTTGTTTCTTATTGTCTGTTTCTTTGTCGTTTGAAACAGCAGTATCTCATACAGTAATATCAATTGATGCTTATATGTACCTAAAATTTTCTACAGAAACTAGGATGCCCTTACACAGAGGGAGTAGACGATTCATGGATCATAGAAATGATCTACAAGCCAGGAGAACCGAGGATTAAATTGCTTCAGTGGCTCTTTTCAAAGTTAGTGACCAAAGTTTCACAATATCATCAATAAATTCATTATATGAGCAAGTTATCATTTAAATGTACTTGGATCGGTTGAATTAATTTTTCCGTAATTCTATTTAATTAACAAAGCTATTTATATGAAATGTATTCACTATTATTTTATTGGGGGGGGGGGGGGAATCCTTAAATTAAACTCATTTATATGTGAAAGAATGTTTTACATTAAAAATAAATACAGCATTATTTGAACCACATTGCACAAGTTTACCAATATTACTCTATTTTTCACGCAAAATTGATCAGACATTTGAGACAACAATAAACTTATTTTTTTAGAACCATCACATTCATCTAAAAAATAGTAAATATCCCGGCTAGTTGTTTTGTCAGTGTCTTGATGATTGAATTTGTTAGTTCTTATCTTAATTTTCATATCTAAGTCAACTACCAAAAAATTTTTCTTCCCTTGTCCAGAACCTGCTATTTGTCTGTTCCAAACTCAAAATGAAGTCAATAGACATTTTTAATGAACGCAGTAAAATTTCATTGCATGCATGTGCTTTCATAATTTTTAATGGCCATAGTTCCCTCAAAATGGAGGGAAATCTATTGTTCATTATTAAAATTGTTCTTGTTTTTCAGGTTTGACTCAAAACTTCATGAATACATCGAGCCAAGGTTTGCAACTGCAGAATCAAAACTAGACTCCAGAGTTCAAAGTAATTAATTTGTGTTTTGCATTTCCAAAAACAATTACATATCATAATAAATAAGTAGAATCATAAGTTTATATAGAATATTGGACCTGTTCCATATGGCAAGGACAAAAAAAACAAGATATTTTCAAAATTTGGCATTAAACAAATATTGTGAAAGCATACATAATAAAATAATAATGTTGTTACCCTGAAATCTTCTGAAGTTTTGATCTTTTGAAGTGAGCAAAGTATTTCTCTTTAAGGAGATTGGATTAAACCCCTCTACAATAAGGTTCAGTGATAACTAAACTTATATGGTGTCTTGAACAATAATTTCCTACCTTTTCTGAGATGTTTAGCATGATTCATTACTTGTTCAAAAATTAAAGGTCTGCTACACAAGGGGGTTAATTACAAGTATGTATTTTATTGCATTGTACATTTTTTAGCTCACCGAGACGATGTCAGGGGGAGCTTATGCTATACCCTCAGCGTCGGCGTCGGTGTCGGACCTGGTTAAAGTTTTTGTTGCAGGTCCTGTATCTAAGCTATTACTTGTTCTATCTTCACCAAACTTGCATGGATGATGCATCTGGACCTACTTATGGACTTGAAAGACTTGGATGCTGAATCTGAGTCCTAAATTTCAGATGCTGGAGGAGGCTAAGTTTGTTGGACCAGGTTAAAGTTTTTGTTGCAGGTGCCCTTTGATAGCAATATCTAAGTTACTGCAGGTCCGTACTTCACCAAACTTGCATGGATGGTGTGTCTTATGATACTGATGCACCAGACAGGCTTAAAAGTTGAATCTGAGCTATAGGTTTCGGATGCTGGAGGAGGTTAAGGTTTTTGGAGCAGGTTAAAGTTTTTGTTGCAGGTGCCCTTTGATGATTATATCTTAGATACTACTTATCCTAACTTCACCAGACTTCCATGGATGGTGCATCTTATGATACTGCTGCACCAGACAGGCTTGAATGCTGGATCTGAGCCATAGGTTTCGGATGCTGGAGGAGGTTATGGTTTTTAGAGCTGGTTAAACTTTTTGAAACAGGTGCCCTCTGATGATTATATCTTAGTTATTACTTGTCCTAACTTCACCAGACTTCCATGTATCGTGCGTCTTATGATACTGATGCACCTGACAGGCTTGAATGCTGAGTCTGACCCATAGGTTTCAGATGCTGGATATGGTTAAGTTTTTTGGAACAGGTCACATGTTTAATAGATAATAGTACTATTTCAAACTTGCATAGTTGATTAAACTGTAATATGAATGAATCACACAGGAAGCTTCAGATGCAGAGCTTGATCTCCATTATCAAGGATGCTAAAAAGAGTATCTTAGTTATTACAGGTCCTAACTTCACCAAACTTGAATGGATGGTGTGTCTTTTAATACAGATGCATCTGACAGGCATGGATGTTGAATCTGAGCCATAGGTTGCGGATGCTGGAGCAGGTTAAGGTTTTAATTGCTAGTGCCCTCTGATGATGATATCTTAGTTATTACTGGTCTGAACTTCACCAAACTTGCATGGAGATGCGTCTTATGTATACTGATGCACCTGACAGGCTTGAATGCTGAATCTGAGCCATAGGTTTCGGATGCTGGATGAGGTTTAGTTTTTTTGGAACAGGTCACATGTTTTATAGATAATAGCTTGCATAGTTGATTTAACTATGTTATAAATGAAACGCAGAGGTTGCTTCAGATGCAGAGCCTGATCTCCATTATCAAGGATGCTAAAGAAATTTCCTACCTCACTCAAACCTGCTCGAAAGATAGATGTGTTTGTTGATAAATGATATAACATGATTCCTATGATATAGTATTGTATAGTATGAAACACTATTGTTTAATATGATACAATATGATATCATATGTAATATTATAAAAAGTAATAAGATATGATATGATATTGTATCAATTTTTTTGATATTTTATGTTATGATATTGTATCATGATATTGTTATGTAAAGCATTGTATATTATGATACAATATGGTATAATATTGTATTGTATTATTAATTTATTATTTTATCACATGATACTATTACATAAGATATTGCAAAATATAATATTGTATCCTATGATACAATATTGTATATTTTATAATATTGTATCATACGATATTGTATAATAAAATTATATGATATTAGTTTCTGTAATATAGAATTATATCACATGAAATTGTATAATATGATACTGTAATATTATATAATATCGTATCATACGATATTGTATAATATGATATTGGTTTATAATATCATTAATATGATGTATTATCACATCACATGAACTTGTATTGTATGATACTGTAAAATATATTATTGTATCATATGATACAATATGTATAATATAATATTGTATTATATAATATTTTACTTTATCACGTAATAATTTAATTCTGGTTGTAACACGCTATCTGATTGGTTGAAAATTTTAGTTTATATCGTATAAAGAATGTTGCCTACGTCATAATAAGACTAACGTCAAAAACGTATCAATCCGCCTGACGTTACGTTTGAATTTTGTACAATTTGATGTCATTTCATAGATCAAATGACTGTTTTTATCAACAATTGACAGCCAAAAAATTAAATTATAAGGAATGAATTCAATATTTATTAATTTTATACGATATAAAATGGTTTGGAACAGTTTACGCTTTTTCATAAACCGCTTCGCGGTTTATAAAGCGTAAACTGCCCCAAACCATTTTATATCGTATAAAACAAATAAATATTGAATTCATTCCTTAAGTATTGTTTCATTTGATATGATACAATGTTTTCTCGCATTATCACCGGTGTGAGATCGGTTTGTCCGGTGTGAGACAGCAGTGTGAGATTTTTCTGTCTTACACTGTGTATTACTACGCCGTTTTAAAACGTAAACAAACGTTGTCTGCTGTAGGGAAATGCAAAATGGTGCATTGAGATTATCCATTAAGTAATTGTGTTGCTTTATAAATTACAATTTATCTATTTTTAATTTAAAAAACTGTCGTATGCTCTCATTTTGACTTGCACTATTTGAAGCACGTGGAGGGATAAACTGAAAGTAATCTTTTGAACGTCATAACAGAAAGTTGTCAAACATCATTTTTTAAGGTAATATAATGCGAGAAAAATAATCATTCATTATATACTCGTGTGGGATAGTGAAATTTCACCTCGGGGCCAAGATTCACGGTCTAGGACTCGGCAAAGCCTCGTCCTAGACTGTGAATCTTGTCCCCTCGGTGGAATTTCACTATCCCACACTCGTAATAATGAATGATTCTATTAGTATCAAATTATATTGTATCATATGATACAATATCATATTATGTATCAAAAATGATACAGTATCATACAATATCAAACTATATTATACAATATAATATCATATGTTTTAATGATGTATTATGTAATATGGTATTGTAATATAATACTATATTGTTTTATATATTATGATATTGTATTATTTGATCAAATACAATAACGTATAACACAATACAATGTCATATCATACGTTACAATATCATATCTCATCATTGTTTATTATGATAAACTATTGTATTATATGATATATGTTGTAAATATGATAGGATGCAATATTTGATTTTATATTATTGTAATGATTAACATATGAACATAAGATTATCATACAATTTTTTAACAGATGATATACGATATTGTGTCAAAACAGATTCCATGAATATCCAAGATCATAAAGTATGATTTTAATTTAATATGATAAAGGTGGTCTCATAAGGTGAAGTCTCATAAGGGTGATGTCTCGTCTTGGTGAGCTTTGTAATCTGTGATTACTTATGTTTAACATTTGAATTTATCAAAACCAATGAATGCATATTTCTCAACATTCAACATACTGATTTACATTGACAGGGTTGTTGTTTGTGACATCCACGCTTGGTCTGTGTAGATACGATGATGTCGATCTGATTAGGGTAAGCTTGTTCACGTTTGTAATCATTGTTTTAGATATTTTCTTTAATGAGGCATAACATCCTGTGTTCAATTGAGAATTTTTTTTTTACATTTTTTTTTGGGGGGGGGGGGGGGGGGGGGGGGGGCTTTTCCAAGGAGAGAAATAAATAGGTTAAAGAGTTGGTTTGCATGTCATGTGGTGACAAGATTGTTGTCATGATCATCACAGAATTTACTTGCTCAGGAAAAATAATTAGCTTTCAGTACTTTTATATAAAAATACTGTTTTGGCTTACACAGGGGGTCACTGGGGGCAGTAGGCAGGACGCCTTCATGGACAAGCTGATTGACCTTGTATGTATCAAGGATGCGGCCGATGACCCTGACAACAAGGCCATGAGAAACCCTGGTGTAATCAGGTAGTGTAGCCAATGAAAACAGCAATAGCATAGATAATGCTCCTCTTGTTGATTATATAGGTGTATATGTATGCTGTGAAATCATTGAATTTTGTGGGGGCCAATTTTCGTGGATTGTGGGTTTTTTGCTTATTTGTGGGTATGTAATTTCGTGGATGCGTCGGTTTTCTGTTTCAGTAAGAAAGATAACTCTTTCTAAATTTGTTTTCATTGCATGAGGATGTAAATTCGTGAGGGAGGGCTACCAACAAATAATTACCACAAAAATTGAGCCACCACAAATTCTAATGATTCCGCAGTATGTGTTTGTATTGGGGGGGGGGGGTTAGAGAGGGGAGTAATGTGAACTTTTTATATTCATTTAGTATGTATTCATTTGTTACCTTTAGTTATTTACATAGGTATTATTCATCATTATCTATTTAGAGAGAGAGAGAGACTCACTAAAAACTACCCATATAGTCTATATAGTCTGACATCTGTATGATTGTTTTTCACTGGACCCTTTAGATAGTTTTTCTTTGAAAATTTGTAAGGGCGCTTTGAAAAATTTGTTAGGACATTCTGGAATTAATTGATATATTCAATTATTATTATTCTTGTAGAAACTGCAACTATACATGTATGTTTTTGAAAGATTATTTCAACATGTTATGTACTGTATGTTTCCAATCAATTGATTATCACACAATGGCATGTTTCACTATTTCATTTTATGTTTTTAAGCAAGTTTATATGATTTAAATGGGGAACTATTTTATGCATTTTCATGTACCAACTTTTTCAAGCAATTTAGTATTATTATAGAGACAATATGAAGCATTTGTTTCCTGCACCAATCTTTTACAGCGAGTCCATGGCGTTAGAAGACCAGTTTCACCATGATTCACATTTAATGAGGTCGCTACTACATCAAGAGAAGGTGGACTCTGTTCTGAATCCCCGCCTCTCCCTCCTCCCCCCAGACTTACAGAGGCAGTACGAAGTAGCCATGGTCGAACGAGGGGTGGATAAAGACAGGTAATGTAATTTGGCCCGGAGTTTACTCAGTGTTTTAGGTAATATAATGTGGCCTGGAGTTGACACAGTATTACCGCGGTATTCCTTCAAGCATTCAAGTAAATACAATAAGTTCTAACCTAAGATCTTTGGTTTGAAATGAATAGGCCTGGGGGGCTATCCTTTCAGATCATTTACCGGTACATTGAAAGTTTGTACAATATTGAAAAAGTTATTGTTACACACTTAACCAGGATTTTAGTATGATCATTCATTAATGAATAAAGAAAACTGAACAGACATAGCAAGGCCACATGTTTTTAGTATTATTGGTAATGATAAAAAAACACCTATTGACTAATTTCCCTTCACGTTCTCAGCCCATGGGCCTTATTAACTGTCTCCAATTTAAATCAATGGAATATCAGTGTCTCAAATGTTACAAAATCAAATTTGTAATAAAACTGCACTTACCATAAATAACAATTAAAAAAAAAAAATTATCCTCATTATCAAGTGCTGTTTTGTAACCAGTTACTGTTACCATCATTTCAACCAAGTTACAGTTTTACCGATTTGAAATTTCTACCTCTATGAATTTATATTCTGTTTAGAAAATTTTACAAATACCGGTACTTAGTAACTTCTTTTACTAGTATGTACTTATGGATTTGTTTTCATTTATAAAATGTACATGTGTGTAATCAATCAAAAGAATTTGTGAACATGCTTTTATTAATAAATACTATTATTACATTTAAATATTTATTAAGTTTTTTCTTTTGTTTAGGCCTCCAAAGCAAGATTTGCATAGTTTAATGGAGTTGGCTGAGAAACTTTCACAAGACCTTCAAAGACAACAGGAAATTCTGAGAGAAGTCAACAAAAGTGTAAGCTTCTCAGTGCATATTACTTTATTTATCCCCATGCACCTCCAATATAACAAATTTAATTGTCATTGCTTTGAGATGGGAGATAACAATGAAAGATGATCTTATACCTGCTGCTTTCTTTTTAAATGCTTTGAATTTTTTTTTTTAAAGAACTTGTTTTATGCTATTTTAACCCTTTGGAAAACGAGGGCTCTCTATAAACCTAATGGGTATTCCACCCTTCTTCCTTAAAGTGAAATTAATTACATGTTTCTGTAAATATTATTGATCTGCATGTTTTAATATTAAAAAAAAAAAAAATCTGGTTTCACACATGAATTTAGTACCAAACAGCATTGCAACCTATCAATTTTACCCATGAAATAATTGATCAATTTTGTAGTTAACTTACTGTGATTTTGTATAATTTAAGTTCAATCTTCTCCGACATTGAAATATCATTTCTTTAACTCTTAGCATAATTTTTCATTGCAGTTCACATATGAGACACCTGATTCATCTCGAGGCGAGATTGCAAGCAAGACAATGAGTCTGGTGCTCTCTGAGTTATCTCAGCTTGTGGTTGGGTTTACGTACTGCTACGAGAATGAGATGAGTCACTGGTGCAACAAGACCCCTCCCATTCTGAACGAGTTGGGTCCCGCCTTCAAGAGAGTGTACAATCTGCTTCAAACTTTTATCAAGGTAAATGACGTTAAATTTATTGAAAAATTGCAGTGTGAAAACACCAAAATTGAACTGATTTAGAAAAAAATTGTTAAGTTAATCATCTCCAAACCATAATTTTGGCGCATAAGGCTGGTGCATACACATTTCTCTTGTGGGATTTAGCTGTCCATTGCAAGTTATTCCCTAAGCCGATACTCATTGTAGCTGTGTGGACTGAGACAATGTACCTGGTAAAAAAAGCGCTTTGTCTGAGGACAGAACACATTAAGTGACCAAAGTAGGGCTCAAACCAGCAACCTTTGGATTACTGGCCTTAATTACACAAAACATGTTATCTATTACAGCTGAGCCAAGTGCTCCAAACTAAAAAAGTTTATGAGAATTTAAAAATAAAACAAGGAAAAACAATTTCATATTCAAATATATTTTGTCTTCAAATGCAGACCATGTATAAGGATATTCTGTTTAAATGTTTTTTATTTACACAAAGCCATAACTCAGGCCAAAATAAAATTAGTGTTTGTTTGGAAGTGCCTCCCCCCTCATTAAAATACCCCCCGCTGATAAAAAAAAATTCCCTCCCTCCTGGGTCTAGAAAATTCCAAACAAACATTTTTTTAAGGATGGCCTTATCAAATGGCCAAAATTTTAAGTGAGTGTATTGAAGAGGAACAATGTCCTTCATATGATGCATCCTGTTTCATTGTCATTTGATCAGCTCGAGATAATGTCATGTGGTTTTTAGATAAGTATAAGGTCAAAGACCTTGTTATGTATTGACAAATTTTGAACACACCGTTATAAATGTGCATTCACTTTAAGGATCCACCTTTTAAATTTCTTATACTAGTATGTAAAAACCAGAATCATTGCAAATAATAAATCATACTAATAAAACAACATGTAATTAATTATTTTCATCAGTTAAACCATCTATAGATAATTTTTGTTACCAAGATAATGACATGACCATAATTTCTTTTTCTTAAAATATTTTTTGTTTTGTTTATTTAAAATAACTTTTGTATTAAGTTAAAGATTTGGAAGTATATATAGAAATACTGTAGAAGCACATATTTTCTTTGGGTCAAAATTTTCGTTGTTTTTAAACCAAATAAAATTTTGTTGGCACTTTATTTCCTCATATCGCAATCTCTAAAATTTATCGCGTATAAACTCTGTATTTATTAATCTTTGGGTTAGAAATCCGTCATGGATATAATTTCGCTGACCGTTATGCCAACGAAAATATTGAAATTAAATCCTCAATGAATATTTCTGCTTATGCAGAACATTATAACCATGATAACAAAATACAAATGATATTTTGATACTAAATTAATTTGCAGAGGGTCATTGTTTGTTTACAGATAATGATGTGGATTTGAAGTCTTTTTTTTGGGGGGGGGGGGGGGATACTGTCCACAACAAAATTTTGTAATCTCAAATGAAGGTGTCCAAGTAGAGTAGTGGACAATGCACTAGCTTCTCACCACTGCGACCCGAGTTCGATCGACAGTGGTTGTATGTGATAGGGTATGGCGGTAGCTCGCTTAGACACGTGGGTTCTCTCTGGGTACTTCAGCTTCTTCCCACACCAATGACCCCCTCACGCTAACATTCGTGCCAACGAGAGATATTAATATAAGCTGTAGAACTTGTTAATCAATTGTTGTAAAATAAATAAAGTTCAGGTTTTTTTTTCTCAAATGAAGTGTTTGAATATTGATGATTATACTCCTTACATTTGTAGCTGTTGACAGATTTTGAGTCCATTAGGGAATCCTACACACACTTGAGCAGGGACACCAAGCAAAAAATAAAGGAATCTACCTCAGTGAAGAAATCTAGTCTGGGTATGTCAAGTTTTATTTTTTCAAGTCATCCCCTGAAGTTTTACGTATGCAGCTGTGTGTTTACTTCTCAAAGTTTTTAACTGGGTTTTCCAACGGAAAAATCTGGTTAATAAAATGCCGGGCGGATGGGTGGGCGGCTGCCAAAATGGTACCCTCATTGTACAGATAACTCCTCCTACAGTTTTCAAGATAGGAAGTTGTTCTTTTGCAGATCAATTGTACATATATCATCAGAAGTGTGCATATTGCTAGGATTTTGATTTCTGATAATTAATGAAAAAAATTACCAGCTTTTGAACAGTCATTTTTTAGCAAAATATTGCATATGGGTTACTCCATTTCACTGGATACGGTAGGTAGTGTGTATCGATTCAGGGTTGACATGGATTATTGATAGTTCACATAAAAGAAAACGGTTTGCTGTCACATTAACAGCTTTTCACTTGTTTATTATTTTTTTTAACAATGTTTCATCCAATTCCCAGGAGGATTTTTTTTAAAGATGACACAAGTCCATCTTTACAACGTGCTTTGTGATTATGTTACACCAACTCGACAATTGTGTGGAGTTCCGTATTCACAAAGCTTTGACGTTGTGAAGATGACACAAGTCAAGTTTCCCAAATTTGAGTTTTTTACTATTTCATTTTGAGGGATTTTATTTATATTGATCCAATAGATTTGCCTATTTGAAGTGTAATGCTATTTTACAAATTTAACACAACCCTGTAGGCTATATTTAAAAATAGTTTTCAATTGTCTCCTCAAGATTTAAAGAGTGTTTTCTTTCCTTCTTAGTTTCCACTTTCCTGTTGCTATTGTTTTCACAAAATCTTAGAAATCTATAATTTTAGAATGACTTCTCACCCATTATAATTGTCAATTTGTCAGACAAACCCATACAGCACTTTCCACTCAACATATCAGCTAAAGAAAACTCAATTTAATGACTTCAGACTCCAAGTTAACATATTAACATCAGTTTTGTTAACTATCTTAAGACGAATGGTACATGTACTTTCAATTTTATTTTATATCCACTAGTAAGTCACAGTTTTGCAACTGATTGCTGTAGAGATGCATTATTATGCCCCCCCCCCCCCCCCCCCCCCTTTGATGATATTGCTTTGCTGCTGTCAGTCCACCAACTTCCGTTCATTTTTTTGCGCAGAGGTTGCACAGACTGAAATGAAATTTGGTATCCGTATACAGTTTTAACGAAAGAATGTCTAAGTCAAATTCGATTTTGGGTACCATCAAGAAATTTTTGACAGTCATGAACAGTGGACTTTCGAAAATTCCAATTTTTTGCAGTTTCCATTCATTTTCTTTGCAAAGGTCTAGATGGGATGGGGACATAAGTGTTTCACAAACATCTCGTTTGTTTTAGTCGTCAGGTTCCAAGATTTTAATGTTGTTTTTATTACTGGATCAAGGAACTACAGAATCATAAATTTTGATAATTAGCCATTTTGGCTAATGTTGTTTTCTAATCAGTTTCTTAAAACAATAGAGAAAAAAAAACCATAGATATTTTAACAGGAACAAGTCTGAAAATTGGTCAGGAAAACCCCTTCTCAACACATATTAGTTATGCATCTACTTTCTCCTGCCAATACAATAATCTATTTTAAAGCAGGATACTGGGAAAACCATTATCTTTAAATTATCTCTGGATTGTAACTGCACAATAATGATTTCTTTTCAATTGACAATCTCTGTGCACCATGCATGAACAATATAGATACACTTTTACACCAGCCCTCATGTTTGAAATTATCTAAATCACATCTTGAATTTTTGTTATACTCCGGTACTCCCTATGAACAAATCAAACCACAAGAAAAAGGTCACTTTTTATTGCATTTTATTCATTTTCATCAAGCATTCCATGAATTCAGTTTCCTCAATCTCCGACTACCTACCTTGTGACCTGAAATAAATCAGTCAAGCAAATTTTTAAAAATATGAAAATTTAAATAATTTTTCTCATTTTATCTGTTTTGAAATAGGGGCAGTGGGACAAGCGATGCTGGAAAGTTTCCAGGAATGCGTGAGCGTGCTTGATGAATCGGTTCATCGCAAGGCAGCGAATTCCAGCCATTCCATCCTCGAGGTGTCCAGACTTGCTAAGTGACAGCATTAGCCATTATGTTGTCAGCTTGTAGTTTGAAGTTGAAATGGGGGAAGAGTCCAGGAGCTTGGGATTTTCATCCAGATCAGCCTTTGAAGTGTGGGGCTTTAAAATGAGAGGGTACTTTGTTTAGCCTCATACACCAGTAAATGACACAAGACATTTGGTTGTTATCAATACAGCATAATAAAGTTGTGATTTTAAGCCAAGAAACACCAACAGATTATTTGATAAACCTGATGAATATTATGAAGTATTATGATCATTGATAAAATATAACAAAGTCTTGATGAATTGTGTTGTTTCTTGAAAATTTCCACTGTATAATCGAGACACTACCAGTGCATACGTAGAAAAAGCTATTTATAGACGCATTCATGATTTACTTTCATGACTGATTATGGTAATCTGTTTAACCAATGGCAAGATAACTTCCTTGTACACCCCAAATATGCTTATCAGTTATTCAACCTTGAATAGTTACTAGTATGTCAAATCTCTCTACCTATTCATGTACACGATAGATACGTCGGATAAAATTGCACATTTCTAACAGCCACACACATTAAATCAAGTAGTTACTGCAAGATCTGGCAGAAGTCATTTTAATTATCTCCAACTTTGAATGTACTGAGATATCATTATCTTGTTTTGCACGCAGCAATATCCATGCTGTGGATATACTTGCACAGATAAATTGATGAATATGATCAATGATAAAAGCGATTATCATAGTGAATGGCTGACATGGTCTACAAAGCAGAGCAAGTCCTAGAACTTACAAGTGAAGGGACCCTACACAAGTCTCAAATACCAATTCCCTTTAAAGGTTTGACGGACTCTACATGTAGTATGACTGACACAGTATTAATTGCAGAGGTCCCTATACTTGCAAGTTTCAGGACCATGCCCGTACTAGTATAAAGCAAGACCATTTACCTTTCATATTCTGAAGGATTGTACTGCACCCTTCAGGGGGCCCCTATTGGCCACCTTTGTACAGTGTTTTTCTTAGCTGGATAGCTTGTCATCTGACTGAAAAATAAAAACTTGTAGGCATTAGAAGGGAATACACAAAAGTACATGGTTAAAATGGTTTTTAATATATATATCAACTTCAGATTTTGTAAAAAGGTACATCATTCCGACTAAAACAATGGTTTTGTTTTAAAAATGTAAAATGTTACAATTCTTATTCAGTTCGGTGAATGTTAATTGTCATAATTTAACCAGCTATAGACAGTTCTTAAGTAAATGTTTAGCTACAAGATACAGCAATTAATTTTCTTTTCAATTGTTCATTTTCTCTTTGCAAACTCAGATTTTCCTTTTTTAGTTGACTTATCACTCCCTTTGTTCTATGGCGTCTGCTCCTGACTCCATTTCGGGGGATTTCTCCAACTCTTTTTCCAATAGTTCTGCTTTGGATTCCATCGCACAAATGGAAGAAATCAATTCGGATTTGCTTAGGCGCGATATTTCATCACACTGAATAGAATGGTATGCTTCTTCGAAGTCTTTCTCCATAAAAGCCTTCGTATCCTGATCAGCACTATTTATAGAATCGTTGATATCATCCATCTGGAATAACAATGAATCGTCTGCTATCTCTGGCGCAGGTGGATCAACAATGGACGTATCAGAGTCGTCGGAATACTGCAGCCGCTGGCCCCAAGGGTCGGGGGATTCAAAACCAAGATACTCGCAGCTATACGTACAGTGATCGTCCATCAGAAACTGGGTAGAATTATGTGGGGCTTTTGGACTGTATTTGGGTCTCAAAACAGCTTGGCGCTTTTTCACGCCCCCGCGATTTCTCCGCATGCGGATCTTCTTTAATGGAGAAACACCCTCCTCTGAGTCGCCATCATAAGCTTGATAGGGTGATAATCGTTCGCACTTTAAACAGTTTTCAAGATCACCGTTGGAATCACTAACCTCATTATTGTCACGAACATTCCTATTCTTCTTCTTGCCCCGCCTTGTCTTTTTCCATCGAACGAAATTTACTTCTTCTAGAAAATCCATCCTTTCTTTCTCTGAATATTTCTCGTTCATTAATTTTTGGTTGTTGTTCTGTAGATGAATAGTGTTCAGTTCCATAAGCATTTCAGAAATGTACAAATTTGTTTTCTGTGGTATACAATACGTCCTACTCAAACCACGAGTTACTAGGAAATACGTTGCACGACCGTTGCCAACTCCTTTTATGGATTCAGCCCACGTGACTAATTCGTCGTAAAAACGAATATCACGTCACAGCATGAAATCCCTTCGTTGATCATCGTCAGTAAAACGTTTTCAACCCTCGATCCCGATCTAAATTATACTCGGAAAGAAGGTATTTTGATGAACACATAAATGATTTATTTTGTAGCTGCTATATTATGAGATCGTTTCAGTACAATACAATCATATGCGATCTTTAAATTTATTTCTGTAGTTCAATTTTTCGTTAGTTCGACGAATCACTATGTTGAACTTGCAAGCATGAGATCAATTAATTAAGTTTTCAAATGGATTTAATTATGAAAATAAATCATTAAATCACATTCATACACAAAACCCCTGATACTGGGTAATTGGAAATGGTCAGAGTAGAAATTGTTTGTACATTTGGTTTTGGTCTGCATATGTTTGGGGTGGGACAGTTAGTTACAAATTGATATTTTTATGTGCCTATCCATGAAAAAAAGTTATTACCAAAAAGTAAGAAAACATATTTTAATGAAGTTATATTGTGTATATCCTAAAAAACTAGTAATAAGAAAAGAATTTTTTTATAGTGTTCATACAGCAGATCTAGAAATCAATAAAAACAAATTAAAATATACCGGTATATTATAATTCAACATCATGTTATAATAACAAAAATTTAAAACAAAAAAGTTTAATTTTTTTTTAAAAAGACCACCAGTTGGATTTGAACCCAAAACACTGAATGTATGTATTCCCTAAATCCAGGACGAAACCATTGAGCCACGGAGACTTGTCAATATATGCTCTATAAAGTACTGTTTGAAACAACACTGTCATAGCAATGGACTTTGTTTTTTATCCTTCAAAAAATAATTTGAAAAAGTACATAATTAGTCGTCTCTGGGTCATCTCTCCATCTTTTTTTAAAAAGCGACATTTTTAATGTTGAAATACGTTACCTTTACACGTTTCAAATTTGTGGAGAGAAGACCCAGAGACAACAAAATCATTTTAAAACAGTTGTAAATAAGTAGGATTTTGCATGAATTGCATCGTGTTGCTATATTTAGACCCATATTATAATAAAACCTTTTGCATTTCAAATATTTTTCCACTCATTCCACATCCAACAGAAACCAAATAACGGTTATAATTCGAAAAATATTCAAAATTAATTGATAAAATTTTCACTCTTCTTGTGCGCCCAGATTCCTGCCAAATCTACATCTTAAGCGCCCACATTCTTTATCCTAACACTATCCATAGAATAAATCAATTAAAAATGAAAAAGAAAAATAACTTGGAAAAACACCTATATAAAAAAAGGCACATATAGGCCTAAAACATCATGCTAATGTGAAAATATACAACAGAATGACAGTGGATGCATGCTTTTAATATTTTTATTTTTATTTACATTTTGCAGATACGTACGTAGTTATATAATTACATGTCACCATTAAACATTCTAGCTGCCATCTCTGAAATTTTCATTAAAAATTCATTAATTTTACGAATACATTAATAGAAATATAAATGACTTAAGAAATATTTTCATATTTTTAGGATTTAAATTAAAGATATAGGGCAAAGGAAATTTATATTTGCGTTTGCATATTTCAAAAATAGAACGAAATGTGTTAAACACGCGTATGCTCGTCTAGGAAACGTTGAAGTGCAAATGGACACGAAAAGCGTGACATCTAAGACGTTACAAAATGCCGACTAAGGCCTTTTTTTGAAGCACGATCATATAAATTAAGTCTGAATGAACATTCGTGGGATCGTTGCACCAGTACCTATGGCTGACGTTATACATTTTTGTCATAATAAAAAAAATTAACATAAATACCACAACCTACTGTGAAATTATACGGAAGGGGTTAATTTTTTTTTATTATGCATGTACATATGAGAAATATATATATTAAAGTCACCAGTACCTGTGGATCCGGCGGTGTTAATGATCGATTAATTCTAATGCAATCCATTTATAAAATTGAACGCCAATAACCTTGTAGGATATCAATGCATCGATTAATCAGTGTTTTATTTGCATGATTATTTTTTATTATCATCACAAACATTTTCACAATCAATGTTACCAAAATAATGATACTTTGTCGGATCGACGATGTTAACAATGTATTACATTTCTCAATATGAAATTTAATTCTTTGTTATACGTAAAAAATCATCTTTCCAGACCAGTTGCAATTCAAGATCTCTCGAGTTTCTGACGAGTTGTGCGGATCAGAAACCATTGACTTAGGAAGATCATATTATTAACTATATTTAAGAGCTCATGCATGCAAATTCTTTACTCAGTCTCTTAAAGTAAAAGGTGATCGAGAGGGTCTGGTGGGGTGGGAGTATAATATCGCTTTTATATGAACTGTTCATACAATGTACTATTTTTACCTAATTCCCGGGACCCCTCCTCCGACCTGCAAGCTGATCTTGATCCAACCCCCCCCCCCCCCATATATTTTTTCAAATATTTGCTGCTAGTTTACTCGAAAATTTACTTCAATTACAAAATTGAAATTACGTGAATAATATGAAGTAAGATTATATATTTCAACGTTTCAGTATTCCCATTTGTTTAAAAAAGCGATCATGTATCTTCACAAAATCTTCAAGGTTCTGAACAGCCTAGCAATCGGAATATATGTTGATTCATTTGTGGTAAAAACATCAAGTGTCAATTACGAATTAACACGCCTGCTAATTACACATATTGTTCCGCTGCATGGGCGATGACTCTTTTATAGATGTCGATAGCCAATCTCCCGCTGTTTCAGAACTTCTGCCTAGCTTTTCCACTCCATCCAGGTGGTCTGCTAATTAATTCCGATTTATGATTGAGTTAGAATCGCTGCTGAACATGCTGAATGGGAAAGTTCAGCTAGGGCGACGGAGAGAGTGTCATATGAGCTAAACCTGCATGTTTAATATGGGTAGATTAAATATTCATATTGAGATACCTCCCAAAATAGAATTCAATTCCATGTTTGACTTTACTTATAATGTACACATATATAAGACAGTGTATATAACACAGATGGTGTATATTTTTTGTAGGAAAAAAAAACTAACAAGGAATATTGGGCCATATTTTGATCGGGCTCGAATTCTTTTAAAAGCACGTGATAAACACAGATTTTTGTCTTATTTCTTTTTTAATTTCTTGGTAGATAAGGGTAGCATTAATACTTTAATCTAAAACTAAACTATCAAAATAAATTCAGTCTTAATTTTGAGAGAAAAAAAGTATCATTTCTATAAAAAGACCGTTCTAAAAATAGCTCGGAGTGATTGCCCTTGTGCAACACACAACAGCCACGACTTTTGGGATTGACCATGCGGATGGAGTTTTCTTGTGATAATAACAATTTAACGAAAATTTATTTACCAGATTTTCATATACGAAGGCATTCGTGTTTAAGAAACTTTAAAAGATATAAAAGTATAGGTCAATTGAAATAATAATGCCGAAGAAAAACAAGAAAGGTAGGTACAATCTCGCGCCATGACATGTACGAATCACATGTGCATGTTTTGGGGAGACGCAGTTACAAGCCTTGGCTTTAAAACGACAGTTATTGTTTAACAGATTGAAGATCATTGTTATTTATTAATATTGAAAGTTAATTTCAATGATCTACTCATAAGAACTCCCCAAAAGATCGATTTACGTGTATTTTGAATCGTGTAGGGGTCCTTGACACGCTGTGAGAAGCGATTCCTAAGTGCGGAATTCCCAATAGTTGATTAACCATGGATATTGGAGTAAAAGTGATCTAATAGGAAGAGTTTCTATTAAAAGATATATACATATTGCAATAGTTCATAATCGTAAGCAGTGAAATAAATGTAAAAAAAACTTCCCGTAAGATTCTTCTTTTTTCACCATATGGTTGATCTTTACTCAAGATCGATCTGGAAAAATCTATTAGCCATTAACTCTAATGAGATTATATGAATTGATATTTAAATTTGTATTATACTTCCTCTTCAATACAAAACTCTTAGAGAACCCTGGGATATAGAGTCCCTAGTTAATGGGGGTATGGGGCATACAGGGGTGGGATAGGGGGAATGGCTGAGTGAAGACACAAGTTAAGTTCGAGGTTAAATGGTTGAAAATAATTCCATTGAGAAATAAGTTGCTTCCCAAATTTGATTTCAGTTTGGTCATACATTGGTTCCATGGTGAACCATAAATTCCTGCATACTTGCCATTTTGATAATTTCATCAATGATGTTCATACTCATTCCAAATTAATATCAAGATACACCAATGTAGGAAGAAGGAAGATTTTGTGTTAACCATAATAAAGAATAAAAATTCAGACATTGAATTTTTGAAAGTCTCATAAACTGTAAAATAAAAAAGATAAAGAAAAGTTGAGCAAAAGACTTAAGTGACGTGTTGCAAGCCTAATAAAAATAGTAAATGTGTTTTAATATTAATAAAATGAATTTTCTTGCACAGGGAAGGGGTTTAAACCGAAGGCGGGACTAGATTCCCTGCCAGGCAGTGATGATGACAGAGAGACGGCTGATAACTGGAGTACAGCTAGTGTTTTATCTGATGAGGGAGTGAGCAGCATCCCCTCAGAGGACGGTATGTACCTTAATACCCCACCCCAGCCATTATGTCCCAACCCCAGTCATTAAGTCCCCACCCCACCCATTCTGTCCTCACCCCAGCCTTAACGTCCCCACCCCACCCCACCCATACCCACATGACTGTATACTGTGGAATCATTTGTATTCCTGGGGGTCAATGTTCGTGGGTACCCAAAATATTCCTGGTTTGTTGGGACTTAGTTTTGTTGGTAGTGTAAATTGGGACAGTTTTAATTAAGATTGTGAAAAGGTTTGTGGGGATGTAAATTCGTGGGTATGGGTTACCCACGAAAGCCATGAAATTGGTCCCCCCACGAACAATGATGATTCCACAATATTTCAATCTTTACTGTAAGTTAAAGAGCTTATAGAAGGTCTCCCTTTTTTTTCATTGAACCTTTGTGAATTATTGAAATTATGCAGATATACATGATATAAATTCTAATCTTAATTTTGGGACAGAATATTGAAAATTGGTCTAAAATTAATTGTTATATTTACACTACTGAGCATAAGATTTCAATTCAATCTCTCATGAATGGTACAATGTCCTTATAAGATTGTTTCAACTATCAGAGACATTTCAAAATTTTCAATTTTCTGAGAAGTCTCAAGAATGTTTTATTTGAAATAAAAAGCTAATATTTTTAAAATGAGGTGATTCTAACAGCTAGAAACTAACATTCTTGTTTAATCCATGGAATGAACAGGTCCAGATGAATCCTCTGCTCAAGAGAATTTTGAAGACAAGTTGAAAGACTGTATTGATGGGCTTACAGAGAAAAGGTATTGAATAATGAACAATGCCCATATACAAATTAATTGATTTTTACAAGTATTCACTTAAATGATCAAATCATTACTCAAGTAGTATGATTTTATTAGTTTGTACCATAGTAAGTATCTATAGGCAGTTAGTGATCTGATTTCGTGATATATTTTTAACAGTGCTCAGAGCAGGAAGAATGCATTGGAAGGAGTGATGAAAGCCTTGTCCAAGAAATATCTACTGGATTTCCTAATGGACAGGTATCAACAATATTTTCTCAACCTTCCATTCATTTACTATATTGTACCATTAGCCATGAATGATAAAGTTAATAAAAAAAATGTCAATGTATCCTTGAAAGAAGAATGCTGTGTTTTCTTTGTATTTTGTTTAGAACATTTTGATATATTTGTGAAACTATATGTAGTACTAAACCCAATTTTAAAAGTGTAGTTTTCATCTGAGAAATTAAAAGGTTAAAGTATCCCTCAACTGAACCAAGAAATTATGAATATCTCATGCAAGATTGGCCTATTATAATTGATAGGAAAATGACCCTATCTGACTACTTGCTGAGGTGTCTGAAGAAAGGGAAGGGGGAGGAACAGGTGCTTGCTGCCAAGTGTCTGAGCCTGCTGTGTGTACAGATGGGGCTGGAGGCCGAGGACCTGTTCACCGAGATACAGCCCCACCTACTGACTGCCATGAATGACAACTCTGTGGCACTGAAGGCCAGGTCACAGGTGAGAGAGAGAGAGAGAGAGAGAGAGAGGAATGAATGACAACACTGTTTGGAGTTAGTAGATGTTGAGTTAGGTTTTTGGAGTATGGAGTTTGTTGGGGAAATTGAAAGACTAAGTATACTGACTGAAAGAAGCATGTAAAATATTGGAGTTTAAAACATTGATAGAAGTTTAAATAAGTCAAGAAAAGAGAGAGAGAGTGAGAGAGAGAGAGAGAGAGAGAGAGCTAGAGCTAATTTAGTTTCATATAGAAGTTTTTTTGAATAAAAAGATGATGAATCAATGTTTTTTTGGTTTTGGCACTGATAGTTTTTGTGTTGTAGTAAACATGAAAAATTCATTGTATTTGATATTTTTTTTTCAGTGTGCTATTGGCTTGGCTGTCTGCAATTTTGTATCCTGTTCAGATATTGATGTAAGTCAATTCTTATATGTAGTCAAGTCAGTTAACCTTACAATATGCAGTTATTTTTCACATTATATATTTAATACACATAGATGTTTTTTTGTTTTAGAAAAAAAAATTCTAATCATTTTTAGCTCACCTGAACTGAAGGTTCAAGTGAGCTTTTCTGATCACCCGTTGTCCGTCGTCCGTCCGTCCGTCCGTCTGTCTGTCTGTCCGTCCGTCTGTAAACTTTTCACATTTTCAACTTCTTCTCAAAAACCACCAGGCCAAATTTAACCAAATTTGGTACAAAGCATCCTTATGGTAAGGGGATTATAAATTGTTAAAATGAAGGGCACAGCCCTTTTCAAAAGGGAGATAATTGCGAAACAGTAAGTATAGGGTGCATGTCTTTAAAAATCTTCTTCTCAAGAACCACTGCACCAGAAATGCCAATATTTACACAAAAGCTTGTATATATAGTGAAGATTCTAAATTGTAAAAATCGTGACCCTCGGACCAAAACTGGGGCCCCAGGCGGGGTTCAAATTTTAACATAGAAATACATAGGAAAATGTTTAAAAAATCTTCTTCTCAAGAACCACTGCACCAGAAATGCCAATATTTACACAAAAGCTTGTATATATAGTGAAGATTCTAAATTGTAAAAATCGTGACCCTCGGACCAAAACTGGGGCCCCAGGCGGGGTTCAAAGTTTAACATAGAACCACATATGGAAAAGTTTAAAAAATCTTCTTCTCAAGAACCACTGCACCAGAAATGCCAATATTTACACAAAAACTTGTATATATAGTGAAGATTCTAAATTGTAAAAATCGTGACCCTCGGACCAAAACTGGGGCCCCAGGCGGGGTTCAAAGTTTAACATAGAACCACATATGGAAAAGTTTAAAAAATCTTCTTCTCAAGAACCACTGCACCAGAAATGCCAATATTTACACAAAAACTTGTATATATAGTGAAGATTCTAAATTGTAAAAATCGTGACCCTCGGACCAAAACTGGGGCCCCAGGCGGGGTTCAAAGTTTAACATAGAACCACATATGGAAAAGTTTAAAAAATCTTCTTCTCAAGAACCACTGCACCAGAAATGCCAATATTTACACAAAAGCTTGTATATATAGTGAAGATTCTAAATTGTAAAAATCGTGACCCTCGGACCAAAACTGGGGCCCCAGGCGGGTTTCAAAGTTTAACATAGAACCACATATGGAAAAGTTTAAAAAATCTTCTTCTCAAGAACCACTGCACCAGAAATGCCAATATTTACACAAAAACTTGTATATATAGTGAAGATTCTAAATTGTAAAAATCGTGACCCTCGGACCAAAACTGGGGCCCCAGGCGGGGTTCAAAGTTTAACATAGAACCACATATGGAAAAGTTTAAAAAATCTTCTTCTCAAGAACCACTGCACCAGAAATGCCAATATTTACACAAAAGCTTGTATATATAGTTAAGATTCTAAATTGTAAAAATCGTGACCCTCGGACCAAAACTGGGGCCCCAGGCAGGGTTCAATGTTTAACATAGAAATACATAGGAAAATGTTTAAAAAATCTTCTTCTCAAGAACCACTGCACCAGAAATGCCAATATTTACACAAAAGCTTGTATATATAGTGAAGACTCTAAATTGTAAAAATCGTGACCCTCGGACCAAAACTGGGGCCCCAGGCGGGGTTCAAAGTTTTACATAGAACCACATATGGAAAAGTTTTAAAAATCTTCTTCTCAAGAACCACTGCACCAGAAATGCCAATATTTACACAAAAGCTTGTATGTATAATGAAGATTCTAAATTGTAGAAATCGTGACCCTCAGACGAAAACTACAGCCCCAGGCGGGGTTCAAAGTTTAACATATAACTACATATGAAAAATGTTTAAAAATTTTCTTCTCAAGAACCACTTCACCAAAAATGCCAATACATACACAAAAGGTTGTATATATAGTGAAGATTGTAAAAATTGTGACCCCCGAACAAAAAGTGGGGCCCCAGTAGGGGTTTAGATTTTAACATATATAGGAAAATGTTTTAAAATCTTCTTCTCAAGAACTATAGTGCAACTGTTTGGGATATTACTATGCATACATGTACATCCTTAAATAATGTAGATTCAAAAAATTGTAACTCCTGGACAATTGATGGGCACCAAGAGGGGTTCAAAATTTAAACATTTTAAAAAACATAAAGGAAAAGTTTAAAAAATTTTCTTCTCAAGAACTACAATGTTTTAGTTTGTGGAATTTCTATGCATGCATCCTTCGCTTATGTAGATTCCTAATTGGTAAAATCGTGACCCCGGACCAATACTGGGGCCCCAAGATGGGGTCAAAGTTTATTATAGAAATATAAAGGTAACATGTTAAAAAATCTTCTTCTCGAGAACTACAATGCTTCAATTTGTGAGATTACTATCATGCATACAACCTTGGATAATGAAGGTTCGACAGTTTTAAAATAGTGACCCCTTGACTAATACTAGGGACCCAAGATGGGTTTAAAGTTAAATGTAGAAGTACCGGTATATATGGAAAATGTTTAAAAATCTTCTTTTCGAGAACTACAATGCATCAATTTGTCAGATAACTACGTAAGCACCCTCAAAAAGTGTAGATTCAAAATTATAAAAGCCGTGACCTCAATCTAATACTGGGGCCCCAAGAGGTGTTCAAAGTTTAGCATAGAAATAAAGAGGGAAAATGTTGAAAAATCTTTTTCTTGGGAACTATAATGCTTCAGCTTGTGAGATAACTATGCAAGCATCCTTAAATAATGTAGATCCCAATAATAAAAACTTTAGCACTGGACTAATACTGTGGCCCCAAGAGGGGTTCAAAGTTTAACATAGAAAGATATATTGAAAATGTTTTTAAAAAGTTTTTCTCGAGAACTATAATGCTACAGTTTGTGAGATTACTATGCAAGGATCCTCAAATTGTGTAAACTCTAATGTAGTGGAACCAAGAGTTATCTTTCTTGATGTTCTGTACAGTCTGAGAGTTATTCCTCTTGAAGTGGAACTCTTCTACGTTCAGTTTTTCAGGTTGTGTACGTGCGGTCCCACCGCAGTGCTACATATTTTCATTCCTATGTTACTATTTATGTTGTTCAAGCCAACCATAAACCTCGGACCATAACTGGGTCCCCAGAAAGGGGTTCAATGTTTAAAATAGAAAAAGCATATGCTACGAAATGTAATGTTACAAGGAACTGCTGTTCAGGTGAGCGATGTGGCCCATGGGCCTCTTGTTTTTTTTGCATTTAAAAGAAATATTTGAATTTATTATTGAGGTATATTGAATATTGAACTATATATTAATATATATTGAACAATGAACAATTAAAAAAAAATCTTAAAAGAGATAAACTTGACGTTGAATGTTCTTTCAGGTTGTGATGAAAGTATTGGAGGCCCTGGAGGGAATCTTTAAGAGTTCCTACAGAAAGGGAGATAAATCCATCCCCTCCCACCCCCCGGAGACCACGCACCTTCACGCCAGCGCCCTCGGTGGCTGGAGTCTACTGCTCTCTATAGCTCCCTCATTTCTAGTGACGAAGCTGTTAGAAAAGTAAGCAAGGCCAATTTACTCTTAGAAACATCAGCATAATGATATGAAACCTGGTTTGAAACTATAACGGTGTAACAGTTGTGTATATCTGGAAAACCTTATCTTTTTAGCTTTCCTCACAATTGTGAATGAAATTTCAATATCTCTGCTCTTTTCTTTTTAAACAATAGGCAGCCAAAATCTTGCTTAATATTTATACATGTACTTCAACTTTTGGTACAAGTAAACACCTATCCAAATCATTGCTATTTACTGATTATGGCTTACGGCCATCTAGTTGCCGGATAATCTTTACGGCAAAGAGTTCAGTTATCTGAACATGCGCGACAAAAAATAGTTCTATTCGATTATTGCAAAGTTAACTGTTTGTCGTTCATAATAAATATCTTTAAGCAAGATTGTATTTTCCATATGTTATTATCACTTATGTTATTGTAACCAATATGAATTGACTTTATTTAAACAAACTCGAAATCTAACGCGAATGAATATTAACTGCAGTGTTTTCCCTAGGCCGTTTTTGCATAGAGGTAGAGGCCCCCGCCATGCATCACACAGTGCCGCCATGCTTTCCGCTATGCATACTTACATGTATTATAAGCAAAAAATCTTTTCCCAATTATTTCAGATCCTAACAGTGATAAGTAAATGTAAAGTTGTCGTTATTTCGTTCAATCTTCATAAAAACGTTTGCACCCATAGAGAGCGTCGCTAACTTCGATCGACATCGATCTCAGCAAGGGGGAAAGTGTTTAACCATGTTAACGGTTAAAGAACTGAACTTATGATTGAGGTATATTGAAACTGGGAGTATAAATCGGTAATAAATGCATAAATAGAAGGGCAATTACTACTTGTTTTAATATAATGTGCCTTCTTCGACACCTCCGCCATTATCGAATGTTGGGGATTTTCCAAGATCTAAAAATAGCACAATGTTCCCTCGATGGACTTACCTTGGTTGTGCTATGATTGAACTGTTTATTTGTCGTAAAAATATTGGAAACTTGAGACCAAATGTAATCAAATAAGAAAACAATATGCAGTTAAGCTTGATTGCAAGTCATATACGAAAGCGATGTCACATTACTATAACATAGAGACATCGTATAGTATCCCCGAGTACCCAAACTCCGTCACCATAAGCAGAAAACCTCCCGCGTTTCTCTGTAAATTATTTTTTGTGGTTTTTATCATTTGCAAACACTAAATATAATCTGAAACAATATAATTTATAAAATTATTAACAAAAATATTTTTATTTTTATTCAAATAAGCCCTCTGAATACGAAGTTTATCACGCGTGCTTATTATATCTTATGAACCTAACTCCGTCACCCTCATGCTCTATGATATGGCAGGGAATGAAGACACATTAACAATTTACTTAAAACTCCATTTGTATCTAGGCCAACTTATAATAAGTAAAAATGGTGCATACAATTTAAATTGTATTTAATTTCATCGAAATGAAATGATCGCCAGAATAAAAAATGGGTCCATGTAACAACAATCACAATGACCTTTTCAGAATGTATGGATGTCGTTTGATTTCTGTCCTTACATATTTCAAATATATCATATCATTAATTAATATATTACTTATTATATTATTTATTTATTACATTTTTAGAAATGTAGCATATTCTAAATAGCGATATACCGGAGATATCTATACCCGGTATAAGGCAAAAGTATTGGCATGAGCGCTTTGACGTTATCATCAAGAGTATAGTGCATAAAGGCTATTGCAGACTGAAAAAAAATGTATCAATTACCTTAATCAAAAATGTATTACATGTAAAAGTTTATCTTGACCTCTCTAAAAATGGCTGACCACCGTAATGATCGAATGGGCCCGCATATCAGAAATATCGATATTTTAGTGCACCCGTGAAAAAGTTTTAGCTGATTTCACACAATTAATGGTGCATAAAATGAACAAGGTTTAATTCTGTTATTTTTTGACACATTCTTAAATTTAACCGTTGCAAATTGTTGACATTTGATTAAAGATTTTTGACATGTAAAAAATGACGTCATAATCGTACTTGATTTCAAACGGCGAGGAGTTTCCCGAAAGTGACGGAGTTAGGGTAGTGACGGAGTTAGGGGACTATGCGATATGCCTCTGAAAATGACTGTGTACACATGTCATGTGAAGAGAGACTGACTGCAAAGTTATAGTGCAGTAATTAATTTTAATTAAATTTGGTGTCAAAACAAGTTTGCTGTAATGCATAGTTCTGCCTGTTTCTTGCCCCCCCCCCCCCCCCCCCTCCAAAGAGTTTATCTCTGTATAAAGGGGAAAAAATAAAACAGAAGGTATTAGAACTGCCTTGTGAATCTATATTTCTTATAAAAGCTTGTGAAGGTCAGCCTCTTAAAAAAGTAGAAATAAACCCAGAAAATATGAATAAATATACATTTATGAAATACAAATAAAATGGAATAATACTTGTTGGTGTAGATTTCATGAGAATTCATTAATTATAGTACATAACATGCAGTACATTTCATCATTTGGTTATATTATTTTTACGCGCAGTGATTTCGCGCTGGCTGTGTCGCTGTTACGTGTTACATGGTGGTTTCAATCAGTTGATAAAAGAGGCGTCTAGATTTCAATCCTGTATGTTTCGGTCACTAAGGTTCGACCAATCAACAAATGGGGCATGTTGATATTGGTCCTGTTAGTTTTTATAGATCTATGAATTACATGTAGCTAGTTACTTTCTATAGAGCTATAAATAAACTAAAGTTTCCGTTAGAAATAGAGGGAATCATACTGTAAATATAATCATATCAAACCCGTAAGCCATTATGGCCCTTCAGGCCTTTGATTTTTGAAACTTCCTCTCTCTTTGTTGTATAATTTTCTATAATTCATACTTTGGGCCTTATTATCATTGAACTTGACTTGATTTTAGACTTCTGCCCCTTTGTTATTTCCTGAGTTTAGACATAAGCTATATCTATGAGTTCCTGATTATAGACATCAGGCCTTGTCTACTTACCTGTTTTTATACATATCTCTGTACTTACCTGGCTTTAAACATATCTCTGTATTAATCTGGTTTTAGATATGTCTGTGTACTTACCTGGCTTTAGACATATCACTTTACTTATCTGGTGATGAAAATACCTCTGAACTTACCTGATTTTAGAAATAATGCTAAACTTACTTGGTTTATACATATACCTATACTTATCTGGTTTTAAACATGTCTATGTACTTCCCTGGCTTTAGACATATCTCTTTACTTACCTGGTTTAAGACATACCTCTGTATTTACCTGGTTTTAAACATGTCTATGTACTTATCTGGCTTTAGACATATCTCTTTACTTACCTGGTTTAAGACATACCTCTGTATTTACCTGGTTTTAGACATGTCTATGTACTTAACTGGCTTTAGACATACCTCTGAACTTTTTGATTTTAGGCAAACATGTATCTTTAACTTTCCTGATTTTAGACATAACTCTAGACTTACATGTTTTAAGCATATCTCTGGGTTTACCTGGTTTACACATTTATCAGTACTTACTTGATTTTAGGCAAACATATATCTTTAACTTTCCTGATTTTAGGCATCTTGAACACCTGCCCGACCTGCTACACAGTGCTGATGTAGAACTTAGAATAGAAGCTGGTGAAACTATTGCTCTTCTTTACGAGTTAGCCAGAGAAGAAGATGAGGTAATGAACACCATAGCATCAGGCCAACAATACATTGTGAAATATACAAAATTCCGACGGGGGTCTCAGATTGTATCTATTTGTGTTACAGTCACTGTTTTAGCATTGAAAGGACATGACATTTTCTTGTACAGGACTACGAAGGAAAAGATATTGACAGTCTTTGCGAGACTTTGAAGAAGCTGGCCACTGACTCTAACAAACACAGGGCCAAGAAAGACCGGCGTCAACAAAGATCCAGCTTCAGGGACGTCCTCCGGGCAGTAGAGGTCATTCTCTCCCTCTCTCTCTCTTTGTCTATCTCTCTCTCTCTCTCTTTGTCTGTATATCTCTCTCTCTCTTTTTCTCTCATATCGCAGCTTATATAGCTTTGCGAGTTGCACTTAATCAATTATAACATTCTTATGTTGTATGGTAATCATTTTCTTTGATCTACTTTAGCAAATTGGAACATTTTTGGATCATAAGGGTACATTTTATTTGTATTTAATACATCTGCTTGTCTTGGACATCTGACATAATTATACTCGTTGTTAAATTTTCCGTATTTTATTGAATAGGAGGGAGATGTACCAGAGCTGACCATTAAGTTTGGAACAGAGTCAGTCATCATTGACTCTTGGACAAGGAAGAAGCAGTATGATGCCTTCTGTGCCGTGCTTGGTTCAGGTGTCTACCAACATCTACAGGTAAAATGTGTGCTAAAACTTTTTGGTTGGGCTATCTAAATGCTAAAACAGGTGTCTATCAACATCTACAGTTAAGTTTTGAACGACTCTCATAGGTAGTGTTACCTTAAAACTTAAACAGGTGTCTACCAACATCTACAGGTAATTTGTGCACTAACCAAGTTACAAACACAGGTAGGGACACCTTTATCTGGCATTTACTTACATTTCTATGTACATATGCTGTAAATGTAGTATATTTACTAAGTAAATATGATTTTTTAATAAGTTAGCTTGGATTTGATTTAGCGCTTTTTTAAATGTACTTATTTATCTGCTTATATATTTTACATTTGGCGGTGTACTTGATTTAGCGGACGACGCTTTCTGCCAAAAATGCTAAATAGAATACACAGCCAATTGTGTAATATGTTTACAGTAAGATGGCCCTTTTGAGGTGTATACCAATATTTTTGTAGGGGTTCTTTATTCCAACAGGATTATAATGATAACTTTTCTACATTCATATTGTTGTGGAGAGAATTTGTAATAACTTTCTTTTTTTTAAATTCAAATTATGGATCAATTGGATTGATTTTCATGTGTATCTTTTATTCCATCAGAGCTAAAACTGCATTGCATCAATCTAGTGAACCGTTGTTTCGTTTTGTAGGATAACTTTGTAGTTCGAGAAGTGTTTGGACTAGGGGCACCCATACCTGTTGGAGCAAAACCAGCTCAGAAGATAACCAAATGGGAGCGGGTGAGTGAGAACAGGGCGGCTTTGTTATTTCATGTAGGGTTTTCAACCCTCAAACAGAAACTAAGATTTCCAAAAGAAAAGAAAAATCAAAATATTTTTAAATGCACACACTCTCAGCATAGTTTGCAAGGCAAAAATTGATAGAAATTGCATCTTTTATGCTAATTTGATTGACTCCAAGGGAAATGTTATTTTTTTGGGGGGGGGGGGGGGGGGGGTTGGTCGTTTGGTTGGTTGTTGCAAGATTTGCAAAGGGGAATAACTCAATTTTTTTTATCTAAAATTATTCTTTTTTTCAATGCTGTGATAAAATTAATCAGTGCTGCACCATTTGATCTAAAATGATGGTGCTGGAGACCCAAACAATTATTAGCTCACCTGAGCTGAAAGCTCAAGTGAGCTATTCTGATCACATTTTGTCCGTCGTCCGCCTGTCCGTCCGTCTGTCCGTCTGTCCGTCTGTAAACTTTTTACATTTTGAACTTCTTCTCTAAAACTGCTTATCCAATTTCAACCAAATTTGGCACAAAGCATCCTTATGGGAGGGCGAATATAAATTGCAGAAATAAAAGTTTGATCTGTATTCAAAGCGGAGAAAACCTTGAAACTGTAGAAAAAGGGGGGTGCATTTTTAAAAATCTTCTTCTCAAGAACTACCGAGGCAAATTCAACATAGTTTAGCATAAATTATCCTTATGGGAAGGAAAATATAAATTGCAAAAATTAAGTGGTAATTTTGTTTCAAATCTGAGTTATTACGAAAATAATAATAAAGGAAATGCGTGTTTCAATCAGTTTAATAGCTTTGGGTTCGGCATCCGGTAAAATGATTCCATACTTCTAAAACGAGGTTCTTTGTTTAAAGCAGCCATGACATTATACGAAAAAGGGTCGATCTGACTATGATGAATTTGCTTGTTGTGCAACAGTTCGCGTATGAAGGGAAATTTTGAAACATACAAAATATATTGGTGCCGATTTTGTGAAGTAAATTGAGGCTAAATATTTCAATGCGTTGACAGTTTTCACACATGACGTTGGTGTTAGCTTGTTCTGATTTTTGTTTCGTTCTCATTATGCTTTGTAACCTGGAAACTATCGTCTGTATTTCGTGATTTTTACGTATCAAATCAAACAGAGACTTCGGTAAATCAAACAGTTAACTGTTTACCTGCGCAAATTAAGCAAAATCGGATGTAGGGGTACTGAAATACAATTCATTCTATCGGTAATTCGGCATTATCTTTTGCGTAATGGTACATGTAGATTATTGCAATAGGTTTTGTTGAGATGCTCGGCATTTTTTCGAGTTTATTCAGTTTAAATAGAGTTTGATATCGCTGACGGAAATATGTAGGTATATACATGTATATATATGATTCATTTCGAAAAAATAAATTGTGTTCTTTATTTGTTATACATGTAGTGCATGTTTCTTGTGTTTAATTGTTTACAATTTCTATTTACTAACCATATTTGAGTGTTAAGCTTCGAATTATAAGCAAGATACAGCGATTTGCTCACAATTCTATGTTTGTACACGGATCTTAAAAACTAAAGCTTAAAAAAGTAAAATATTTGTCAATATTTATTAAGAAAATTTTCAAAGTCTGTTCTTCCAGAAACCAACTTCAACAACTTATTGTATTGTAAACTTAACCTTTTTAGCTCACCTGAGGGTGGGGCCACAATGGGGGGTCGAAGTTTAACAAATGAATATATAGAGTAAATCTTTAAAAATCTTCTCCTCAGAAACTAATTAGCCAGGAAAGCTGTAACTTGTGTGAAAGCATCATCAGGTAATGTAGATACAAATTTGTGAAAATCATGATCCCCGGAGGTAGGGTTGGGCCACAATGAAGGATCGAAGTTTTACATAGGAATATATAGAATAAATCTTTAAAAATCTTCTTCTCAGAAACTAATCGGCCAGGAAAGCTGACACTTGTGTGGAAGGATCCTCAGGTAGTGTAGATTCAAAGTTGTGAAAATCATGACCCCCGGGGTACAGTGAGGCCACAATGGGGGATCGAAGTTTAACATAGGAATATATAGAGTTAATCTTTAAAAATCTTCTTCTCAGAAACTAATCAGCCAGGAAAGCTGAAACTTGTGTGAAAGCATCCTCAGGTAGTGTAGATTCATAGTTGTGAAAATCATGGCCCCCGGGGGTAGGGTGGGGCCACAATGGGGGATCGAAGTTTAAAATAGGAATATATAGAGTAAATCTTTAAAAATCTTCTTTTCAGAAACTAATCAGCCAGGAAAGCTGACACTTTTGTGGATGCATCCTCAGGTAGTGTGAATTCAAAGTTGTGAAAATCATGACCCCGGGGGAAGGGTGGGGCCACAATGGGGGATCGAAGTTAAACATAGGAATATATAGAGTAAATCTTTAAAAATCTTCTTCTCAGAAACTAATCAGCCGGCAATGCTGAAACTTCTTTGGAAGCATCCTCAGGTAGTGTTGATTCAAAGTTGTGAAAATAATAACCCCTGGGGGTAGAATGGGGCCACAATGGGGGGTCGAAGTTTAACATATGATTAAATAGAGTAAATCTTTAAAAATCTTCTTCTCAGAAACTAATTACCGTATTTTTCCGACGATTAGTCGATATTTTTTTTCTGTGAAGCAGAGCACCCGACTTATCGTCTTGTTCGACTTGTCGTAGGCTCAAGGCCAGAAAATTGTTAAAAATAGCATTAAAAATCTTGGTTTTAATCATCTTGAGTTGGCTGTGTGATTGAAAATTACGTTGTTGAATTCACTGTTCGTCTTTAATAATTATCATTTTCACTCATCTGTTAACACTTAAATACATAATAATAACAACAGTTATTAAAAAATGTTACATTGTCTTTAATCAATTAAAAGTTTTACCGTTCCGTTTTTATAAACACATCGTCACATGGTTCTATGTATCACTAGTAGGAAGATAACATTGCGCAGTAAAATTGAAACCAAATTTGAATGGAAGAAAATATTGCAGTAGGTCCGGGAGATGTTTTTTAAATTTAATTATTTTATTAGTAAAGAGTTGTTAGTGGAAAGTATAAATCAGAAATATTTTATGGTCAAATTCAATCTTAAAATACGTAATCGGCAATTATCAATACTACTGTTTATACAATAGGCTGACACCGGTTGTGTTAAAGGGTACCTGCAGCCCAGCCGATGTGAAACATATGTTAAAGAGTTTATTTACCAAAATTTAATGCAAAAAACCGCATCGAAATCGGTGCAAAAATAACGGAGTTACGCCTCTTCAAAGTGGCTATTTTTACCTGCTTTGGGAAATTTAATCAAGAGAAAACAGAATTAGGCGATAACGAGGCTTCAGCGGAAGTGACGTCACGAGGTCAACGGGAGGGAAATTTCCTTACAAAGCTATACAAATTAAATTCGATTTTTCAGCCAAAATGATCGATAAAGGTCTAATGTTTTGACGTATCTTGTTATTTTAAGTATTTTAAATTTAGAAATTTGTATCCGTTATTATTTTATTACAATCAGATTTCTTTTTAAAGGATTTTAAAATTTGTTATTCTCGTCGCATTTTTACCAATGAATACGATATCTTGAAACGCTTACATGGGCTGATTTATGTTCATTATTCATTTTTTGATTACATAATATCTTTCACACACGAGTGATCCGAGACAATGACACAGGTAAACAGGTAAACTAACGAAGCCACTGCTCCAGACACACGTGTATCTGGGGTATGTATACACAAGGTACACGAGTCTGGTGAACAAAGAGAGTTTCACACCTCTAGACTGGTAAATTGATTTGTGTATAATTAGCTACTCAATTGTTAAAAGATAAAACAGAAAAATAAATTAGACTGTGTAAAATCAAGCATTCGTCAGCTAAAACATGTGTATAGTCCGTCAATCAGTGATTAAAGAATCATGCATGATACTATTAAATAGTAAAACTAATGTTCGAAGTAAATGCCTTTCAATTGTTACTTATCTAATCACTTAAATAATGACCAGAGTTACAATTCAGCAATTGAAACCTTTTTTATGTGATCAAGTAATTATTTCGGAAGTAATTACGGTGGTGTTTATAATTTCTTATTTTATAAAGTGCAACTTTCTTTCGAGCGCTATGGTCAGCAATTAAACGCTTTAAATACATGCAACTCCGTTTAGCTTAAATTGTAATACTGACAACGAATCATTATGAAATTATCTGAATAAACTGTAACATTCTGACAAAGGATGTAAATAAATGTAAAATTAAATTCCATTATCGTATTTTTAAAAGAATACGAGACAGACTTAATCATGCAGCCATCTTGGACTTTCGCCTTGATCCGTTAATAATCCCGTGTATGTTTGTTAAAGAATGCATACTATTTTGATTTTTATTGGTCCGATATTAATATTATTGAATAATCGGGCGACACCATTTGTAATGTTATGCCTTATACGAGGAATAGACCCCGAGTTACCTTTTACGAAATATCATTATGTATTATCAATATTATTAATCAGTTAATAATGTCACTGAGAAATCATTCGAAAGAATGGCAATATTAACAAAATATGTTTCTTATAACAATAATGCTTTGATTAATTGTCATTTTGCTTCATATGGTGTGCATTTATATGTAAAATGTGTTACACATTTGACGAAATTCATGAAGCAAACAATTATCCGAATTCGGCATTTTTGTTCGATAAAATACAAGTTAAACTCAAACAACAGTATAATTAGTCATCCAGGGTTGATAAGGAAATAAAATAACAGAAAAAAATGTTCATATATCGATAAAACAATGCAAGAAAACGAACAGTTTTCACACGATATTCCTGTTTCTCATACAGCGGCGTTGACCCCGTGACGTCACAGTTCATCTCGCGCCAAATCGGCTTGATTCAAAACTCGTTCAGGTGTGAAATCGGGTTTTCCCCAAATATCTCGAAAACTACTTACGCGATCGCTGTAACATTTTCAGGATGATGTTTTTACACATAGATCTCCATTATATCAAAAATTGACCGGCACTGCAGGTACCCTTTAATAATCTTGTCCTAAGGCTGAGATCTTTACGGCAATTTCACTCCCTGTGTATATAAGGAGTACCGTTAAAAGAGTGATTATAGTTCATTGATTAATTATTGTCCAATTCTTTGATTATTGTTAGATAATTTTTTTAGGAAACGTATGTATGTCGTATATCGTCATTATCAAGTCGTACAAATGATCGATCTTTTTCTAACAGTGTCTATGTAAAACAATAGCGTGTAACTGCATTACTGGATACAAAGTAAACAAGTTTCATCAAATCATAGTAATTGCTAAGCTTTCTGCACTTGAGATCCCCCTTTGAAGTCCGACAGGAGACAGGTGCATGCCTATGACACCGGAAATTGTTAAACAAACATTGACCATGCGCCGAGTCAACAGGTGGCTGGTTATGTAATGGCAAATATACTGGCGATAGTCAGAGTGGATAATTATTTTAATGCTTGGGAATAAAATATTTCTGACAAAGTAAGTTTAGTTTTGCAGTTTGCGGGAATTGTTAAAAATGCAAGCGACTTTGTAGATGTTGCCGGTATTTGAAAATATGATGCATAAGTATAAAGCGTTATTGTTTAAATGTTAATCATTAATAATAATTGGTAGCAATATCGGGGACATCGTGGCTTCATACACTGATAATGTTACTGCAGTTTTATATGCCATTTTGAAGTGATAAGATCGACGTATGCTCTGAATCGACGAATCGTAGGATTTTGTTAAAATTTTGGCTTAAAATGAGCAATTCGACGAGTCGTCCGCATCGACGAGTCGTCGGGAAAATACGGTAGCCAGGAAAGCTGAAACTTGTGTGGAAGCATCCTCAGGTAGTGTAGATTCAAATTTGTGAAAATCATAACCCTGGGGGTAGGTTTGGGCCACAATGGGAGGTCGATGTTTTACATAGGAATAAACAGAGTAAATCTTTAAAAATCTTCTTCTCAGAAACTAATCAGCCAGGAAAGCTGAAACGTGTGTGAAAGCATCCTCAGGTAGTGTAGATTCATAGTTGTGAAAATCATGATCCCCAGGCGTAGGGTGGGGCCACAATGGGGGGTCAAAATTTAACAAAGGAATATATAGGGTAAATCTTTAAAAATCTTCTCAGAAACTAATTAGCCAGATGTTTCTTTATAATTGTTAAGACTTTGGCCCCAGGACAATTCTTTGGCCTCCCGAGAAGGTTCATAGTTTGATGTACGTTTATATCTAATATATAAACTATTGTTAAGGGATCATTTTGAGAACTGCAATACTCAACATATGATATGACTATAAAATCATCTTGTTAGAAAAGGGACTAATGATTATAAACATAAGAATATCCAGGGGAAAATGGATTTTATTTATACAGGATCTACATATACATTGAACATTGTCCAGATAGTTTGTATTATGACTCCAATAAGCTGATTTTATCATACCTATTGTTCCTCAGGTGAGCGATGTGGCCCATGGGCCTCTTGTTGTTTTTTGGCTGAAGTGATTTTATAATTGTAAATCCTTAAAGATATTAAAGTTTGGAATGTAAAAACTCTTGGTAAAATAATGTTTATGCTTTAATTTGTTCTCTCCAGACCCATTACAATGCTGCTGCTTTCAAAGCCCTAACCAAAGCCCGGTCCAAGCACCGCGATAAACGATCCGTCATGATGAACGGGGATTAACAGGGCGACGTTACTGGGTGACTTCTGCGTTTACTGGAAGACCTCTACAAGAAAGAAAAAAAAACCTCCAGCTTCATAAACCTCTCTCAAGCTGTACTACTATTATCTGTGATTTTGTCATCAGTGATGTCACTGATGATGTCATCATCAATTTATGATGTAAAAGTGTTATGGTGTAAATTTGATTTTAATGTAAAATGTATATATTAGATGTGTGCTGATTTTTTAATCTTAAATGTATGAACTGTGCTATTTTGTTTGATTTTTTTTTTTCATCTGCAAGTGTAGAACCTAGTATTTAAATTATTGATATCATTTTCATTGTTTATGGTTCAGCATTGGCTATGGGTATGACACCATATATTTTTTTCTTTGTTATACTATGATCTGAGTTATAGAATGTCCCAGGCAATTTTTTGTTCATTTGTTGATATTTTTCTGGTCCTCATGACATCTTTTTTTCCCTTGCTTTAGTAAAGTACATGTACACAAATGTACATTTAGGTGAAACACATGTTTATTTTTTTTTGGTTTAATTTTGTTTTTCGCCACAATTGTACTTGAATGAAAAAGTAATGCTAATGGTATCTTGACCTTGAATGCGAAAGGTCTTATTTGAACATTATTATTTGTTCTGCAGTATAAGTACATATATTTTTGGGACAGAATGGAACTATGTTCAAATCACCATTAAATATGATTTATTTTAGAAGTAAAAATGATTATAATGATAATTAATAACCGATGCATCAGAAAAAGAAAGAAATATAAAAAAACTGTCAAACGACTTGCATAATACTGATGTTAAAGAAAGTTTTCTTCAGACAGATAAACTGCCATCATTTGTGATGGTGTCACTTTGTTTGAGAGAATTACTTTGGAAAATGAAATCATATTTGCGTGTGTTGTCTTCACTGCCATTCATACAATGTAAATTGACCCCCACCCCATCTATATAGTTTTATTGATTCAATACTCAGGTAAAGAGTTTTGAAATAAAAATATTTTGTTTTATTTTGTAAATTAAGGTTAATTTTACTATTATCATTGTTCTTATAAAATACAATATGGGAAATTTTCAAGGACAAAATTCAAGTTGTACCATGTCGGACAAAACAAAACCCAAAAACATTTGCGAGTGAAAAATAAAAATTACTGAGTCAAGGAAATACGTGTAAATGGTTGTTCCTTATTTTAAAAATATTATTCATGTATTTATGATTTTAAAAAAAGTGATTGTACATTCAGTCCATAGTCATGTTTATCTATCTGTGAAAGAGGGTCATATTTGTTATTCTTATGGTTGCAAGTGAGGCAAAAATAATTAAGTGACTTTAAAAGAATATAAACACTCTTAAAACATTTTGGTTTAATAGATATCTGTTTGAATGTTGAACTCAATGTTTTTTTGACCGCCTTACAGTAAAAAATAAATACATACATTCTGAAGACATTATAGTGAATGTTCTTCTTTAAATATTGAAGGGACTGTGAAAGAAGAACACTTGGGAGAAAGATAATTTTTGTTAATCTGTGATAGGCATGTGCATATTTTCTAAAAAAAAAAAAAAAAAATAAATAAAAAAGTGTTGGATTTAAATCAGATTCAAGTATAGCAGTAACCAGTTCAATTGGTCCATACTACGGTGACAAATGTACTAAAATATAAACTTATTCAAATGTATATTATTACTTATTAGGTTTGTTACTGACTGTTTAAAGAAATTTGTGGGGTCGGTAAAGTCCATAGAAGGCTCGGCTCCGCCTCGCCTTCTATGGACTTTACCGACCCCACAAATTTCTTTAAACAGTCAGTAACAAACCTAATAAGTGTTTTGTTTTGTCGAGGACCTAAAGTTTGATATGTAAACAAACGTTTGTGTCGAAAATCAGTTCAAATAACGTTACGTCCGCCATGTTGCGCTATAAATTTTGACGCTTGCCTTTTAAAGAAATTTGTAAGGCAGCCACGTGACGCGTTTCATCCAATGACGTCGCGACATTCTAGTCCGAGGCAAAACAATTGTTTTTGAACGGGAAGAAAAAATTGTTTTCACATGTATAAACTGCGTGTTACGTCGTGTATCTGCCGGTGTCGGATCGTGTTGCGCCATGTTGCATCGTGTTTTTTCTTTTTTTCTTGAAGCCGTAACAGAGGACAAAAGTTCCATGGTCGTGGCCATATTTAGACCATGTTGATCTTCTTTAGAAGAAGAGTATAAATAATATAATGTGTAAAAATACCCAAATGTATAGATTTTTTTTATTAAATAACATTAAATTTTAAGTAGATCCGATGGTTCATTTGTTGACTATCTATCCTAAAGAAAAGTGAAATTTCATTTCACCCAGGATGCACATTCTAACGTTACAATGTAGTTAACAAGCCTATGGCAGTGCTCAGGATTCAAAGATACATCACTTCTTTAAGGTCGGTAGCGGGTTTAAAATTTTGCGCCCTCTGCGCAGGGTATTGCGCATTACTGTTTTAAAACACAAATTTAAAGTAAAATGTTCAATGATACAGGTTATCAAGTAACATTTTTATTTCAGAAAAATTACTTATCAAAAAATTATTTTAAGTGAAATGAATCGTTAGAATAATGTCAGAAGTATTTTAATTTTTTCGCCGCTTCTTCAAAATTGACGTTATTGTCGTCGGAGTCAACGTCTTAGGATGACGTCAGTTGAGACTCTGACGTAACAATTCACAAAAATTAACGTCGTGCATTTTCTATTACAGCGTCAATGATTAAAATCAAAACTAATTTGCAAAAAAAACATATACGCGACCCTTCTACATTCTGTGTGAGTGGAAATGTATTTTTTCTTCTAATACAAATAAAATTAAATTTCATTCGTAAACATCCTTTTGTTTTATACAATTCTATAATGTAAAATGGCTGGCACGGCACGTTTATAGGATCAAACTATGAGGACGGATAGCCTAAAAACCATCCGGTCAATTTCATTTTAATTTGGCAAAAGTTTACTTATACGTTAACCTTTCATCTTTGAAAATTTATAGAAAATCGTATGATTGTGATTTTTTAAACATGAAATTGAAAATCAAAACCCTCATTTCCTGTATAATCCTATATAAAATGTCGGTGATGAATCGGACATACGACCAAAATTTGAGCATGACAAACAGATAAACTATCCGGTCAATTTACTTTATATTTTGCACATAGTTCACTCATTAGTTGACATTTCACTGAAATTTTTTTTAAAGGAAATCGTATGTTTGAAACATTCTTCCCCGAGACTCCTTAAAACGATTTTGCTTTACACTTAGATTAGTTTTTCCGAGCGTTCCTGTATACGTTAAAAGAGAGACCACTCGTGTTGTTAACAGTTCTATTTATAAGTGAGCGAAGCTTCTCATCTTTTATGAAAAGCAAACAACCATAGCGAAAACAACATTTAAGGAAAGTGAGGGAGGAAAAAAAGAAACAAATGATTACTTTTTTGGAAAGACATTTAAGATAGCAGTTATTAAATGAAGGCATTTTTTCGTTATCAAAGTAAAGAAAATCTACAACAAGAAACTTTGTGATTTATATAGTTTATAAGATGGTATGGGACACCTTCGGGCTTTATTGGATTTGTTCACGCTCCGATCAAAATTACACCTCATATTACTCAAAGAAAGATTCCTTATTACTTATATTTATATTGTTTGAAGCCTTTGTACGATTATATATTACATGTAAATATGAATAAGCAAACCCCGCTGGCACCCCAAATATACGTCACTTAAAGCTATGGGTTATATAGTACAAAATCGATACATAATGTTATCACAGGCTAAGGCACTGGAAAATGTAAATACTTCCACTGGTTTAGAATTTTCAAAATTTTACAATATTCAACTAAAAAATATGTTTTTAATACTTTAGAAAGGTAAAAATTATAAAAGTTACAGCGGAATTCGAACTCATGAGTTACAGATTTGTAGGTAACGCTCTAACCCATTGCGGTACGCTGTTAAGTACACTTTAAGGAAAGAAGTTTTAGGGGGGAAAAGGGGGAAAAAAGAAAAATTAAAGGACTATATATGGTTTGAGCCTAAAATGGCCCCCTAAAATGAACATTGTCATTTTACTGTAATTCTTTGTTTTATTTGTACAAATATACATTTGGAGTTTTTTCATAATTTTTATTTTGATTTTAAAGCCCACAATTTAAAAATATGACATTATAAAGTTTACCTTTTCCCGCCATTTTCTCATTTTTAGCATAAAACGGCTTGTTTTGAGGCAGTTTTTCTTTAAGGAAACATTGAGCGACTGCTTGAACAAACAAAATATTTTCACCAAAGATGTATCTCCCCAATACTTATAAGTGACAAAAAGTTCGTTCTTGTTCAAAGAGTCGCTCTATATTTCCCATTCGAAAAAAGATAAGAAAAATGTAAATTTTTGATTGATTTTGATATTGAGTTATAAAAATAGCGTCACTTCTGACGTCATATATACAGCCAGGGAGTGCATATAAATCAAATAAATAGGTGAAACACATATTTCATGTCATCTCTTTTATAAAATAACACAACAAATTAATGTACCTGAATCATTTTAAAAATAGCGAATTTTAGGGGCCAAATTTGACTAATATCATATATAGTTCTTTACTGTATATCTCGATCGAAAGTACGTCACCGCATGGAGTTATCCCATACCACTTTAAGAAAATTTTTGATGAACTATTTCTTCTAATCTTTTTTAGGGGGAGGGGTTAGTAACTGCACCTGATGTGACAAATGTGATGAAACGTTTTCAAACTGATATACTTCAATGTTGTAAGTGAAAAAAATTAAGTAGATTTATAGGTGGAAAATAATAAAATCTGCAAAGTTTTCGCGATCTTATTTTTACACTGTCGTATATAGAAATCCGTTTTTACAAACACGTTTACGCCCAAATATAAGTAGAGATGACTTCCTGGATCGTCGCTTATCATATAGATCTTAAGTAGGTAAAGGTCACTTCCATATTGTGGCTCTACATTCTTTCGAAATCAACAATAACACAAAGCAAAACCTTGTAAAAAAAATCATCCTAAATCTTGATGTCAATGACATCACAGCGCGGTGGATTTAAGAGACGGCTACTGAATTGCAAGCCAAGATTTACTATTTTTAGGTCTTTGAAAATTTTGAAAATGCATTTTATGGCCAAATATCGTACCATTCACAACGTTTAAAACGGAGTTTATATATGATGAAAAATGGCACACTTTTATCCACATTTATTTAGTATATCAAGACGATTAACGCGTTAGCTATTGATCCGCAATTATAGAGTTCGACATCAGCTAGGGCTTTTTTTTTTTAGGTCGATGTAGGCTACGACAACTCGATAACTCGTGTCAATTTCAGTCTTGTCAGTTTCTTGTCAGTTTTAGCCGCTGTAGATTTCGACATTTTAGATAAACGGGGCTTGTAAATTTCAGTCTTTCTGTCTTTTAGAGCTATGAATTAGAACCACTTTAACAAGAACCTGGCCCCGAGGTTATAAAACTTTCTTGAGTACGATCTCGTACTCCAAATCGTACTCCGTGCTCCAAATCGTACTCCTACTCAAGATATCGAGGTTATAAAACTTTTTCATACTCCTACTCGTACTCCGGCTGAGTACAAAAATGCGATTTTCTGAGTAAGCTTTGAAGCTTTCTCAAAGTCGTACTCAAGACATTTAATCTAAATAAAATGCAGTGCAAACATATAATATTGTTCATATTGTAACGTTGCTGTATTATACGCTCTAATTTATATCATATTTACATGTATATGAATTAAAATGGAAAGTTTTTACCATTTTATTAATGACATATCTAGATATAAAGGAGGTGAATTTAAGAGTAAGGGCGAACTGCAACCAAGATTATCAAAATAACTTTTAGATAGTTTGCTTCATTAATTAATGTACATATACATGTATAACTACGTACAAAATACTATCGTTGAAAAGCTCGACTTTTTAAGAATTCTGTGTTTTGTCAAATACGACCCATACACCCCATCATTTAAAACAAAGACATCAATGTACATGTATCGTTATTAATTAATTTCAATGAGATGTACCTGCTGGGTCCATTTTTTTGATTATAGTGAAAATGTAGGTTAGTTCTAAACATTACAAAGGATGGGGGATGCATAAAAGTCTAACGCTTTCTATTATTTACTTATTAATCAATTATCATTTATGTTGCATGCCACACAACTTGGAAAGGGAAACATTTTATAGAATAAGCGGTAAATCAGTGGCGGAGTAAAGGAGGTCGCACCCGGCGTCCCCCCCCCCCCCCCCACAGCCCTAAAGAAATTGTCCAAATAAATTTAAATCATACTCCTTCTGGCATAGAAAATGTACAACTTGCGAGTCTTAATTATTTATTTTTTTTAACTTGGGGGATTTCTCTACATTAGACTGTTTCAATGGTGCAATATGAAGAAAACGCGTGTGTTCAATGGTGTAACTAAAAAAACCCAGGAAAAAACATTTTGGTTACGCTGTCCTTGGGTTCAAATATGACCAGTCATCCATAAACCCGCCTTTAAGTAATTGGTTATACTAACTAGTGTTTTAACGACTCTTGTAGTGTCAAAAACGCTGTGAAATTTAGAGTAATTTTGAACAAGGTTCATATCTTTTTATCTCGAAATATCGATAATAAAAACCTATTTTGAAAGTTAACAAAAAGCAATCTTACTTGGAAATATAGAAAGTAATCAAGAATCAGCAGTAAGTAATTAAAACGCAGGTTAAAGGGCGTTAGATGTAAACATAAAAATAATATTTCGAATTTTTAAGTTTTGTATTGGCAATATTTTTAAAATTATGACGTACATATTTGGCTTCCTAGGTGACCATACATACTACATGTAGCTGCAGAGATCTAGATGTGTTCTTTGTCTAATATAGGCCGCAACTTCTTTTTAATTTTACTGCGGGAAGGTAGAGTATCCATTCCGAACCATCTACCAGTATTTGATTTCTATTTTCCAAATATTAAAGAAATTTTACCATGGAACATCATCTACCTTACGATCTTTATTATTTATTTCGAATTAAAACATCGAGAGCATAGACATGTCTAAGTATACGTAAGGTGAAATGCATTGTTTGGTTTAACATTTGATTATAAACGCTCGAATATAAGGATGGTGGGTCCCGGTGACCCCGTAGTCTTAAGTATTATATTAGTATCTTTCTACAAATAAAATTTGGTGTTATGACATCAAATTTTATTCTTAAATACACAGTTATGGAAAAACATTAAGTATGATCGACGTATATATTCTGCTCGAGAATTCGGGTAATTTACAGTTAATTAAAAGCTTGTTTATGTAAAAAAAAAAGAAAAAGAAAAAAGATAACACTTAAATTAATCATAACCCGCATGATAAAAGCTAGAATTTAAGAGAGAGAGAGAGAGAGAGAGAGAGAGAGAGAGATTTGAAGGGGATTATTGTTATTCTATGCAATCGATTGAAAATACATGTACTACTTAAAATAGCTTCTTCGCATTTTCATGTGAGAGATTTTTCTCTATATAGCTTAGCTGTGGGAATATTCATCTCTTAAATTGTTTAATTTTATTAGCAAGTAACTATTTAGATAATTCATATAGCTATTCCTTTTTTATCTAAAGTAACCAAATATCTATGTCAAATGCATAAAAATTAACACATGTATTTCGAATTTTAAAGATGAATAGGAAAAGGCTTGCTCAAAAATATCAATGGACGTTACTTAAGATTAAAAATGACACAGTATGTATGTATAAATTCTAAACACACATTTTCAAGCCTTGACTAAGTGAGAAAAACTTGAACCATCAATACAAACCCACAAAAAGGGGTACAGCAACTTTAGTACACAGTTTCCTGGACTTTCAGTAGGATGTAACCATCCATTTCTTGCGTCACAACAAGTTAAAATGACGCTGGTTTCAAGCGAAATTCATACCGATTGCGTAGCCTTATCTCAAATGCTAGACAAATCGTGTTGATTTCAAAGGGCCATAGCTGTAATGCCAGCAATGAAATAGACAGGCCTACGTCACAATGCAGTTTGAAACAACTACCCAAAGTCCAGATAGCATGACTACGTTGGGCCAACGTTGGTAATTGGTTGTACCGTTGGTCGATGGTTGGCGTTGGGCACACAATCTCACAACATCAAGACTTATATACTTTTTTAGATTTCGTATATATGGTAGTTAAAGCATCAGACTGGTGAACCACAGAACATGAGTTCGAATCCGCCCAGGCATTTTGTCCATATTTAATGAATTAGATTTTTGAACATCATAGTTTTTGTCGAAAATGCATATTTTTCGCCTATTTGACCAACTTACTTCTTTTTCATCATACTATCCATGATAATCAAGTAATATCCTGCTGATTTGAGAAATTATTTCAAGGCGTACTGAGCCATCTTAATATGAACAATTTTGAAACACTAAATATGATTTAAAGATGACGTTATTTCAATTGAACTGATATTTCAGCATCTTCTACCACTTAGAGTGATTATAATTGTTCGTGGCTTATAATTACTATCCCATCTTTCTTTAAGTAACACTTGGTGAAGTTTAAATTGATGTATGTAAGGGGTAAGTACATCTTACTTTCCATTGGAGTGACTTTTTGTTAATGAAATCTTTACCGTTGTGATAATGCATATCATTTTTTAAAAATGAGCCCAGGATCTTTCAAATTTTAAACTCTCTAAAATGTTGATTCATTAGTTCCCTCTCATTGAATCTGAAGCTTCACACCGCGAGTTGAAATATGTTTGTTGAATCAGAGGGTCAAACTAAAGATGAGAGATTTTGCGAAAGAAGATAGGTGAATAAGGGATAGATAAGATACTATAAAATTAAAATATCAACAAATTTCACAATTTCTTTCTAAATTATTGAAAACAATGAATATTTACACTTGCATCGATTTATAACCTTTAAATATGTTAAATATTTAGAATAGGTAAATTTAAACTGGCGTATGCGTGTCAAAACTTCCAAAAAGTTTCATTTTTAGAACTGCAATGCCTCTTCTTTTATAGAGTAGGTCTGGGCTCCATATTTTTGCCATCGTCTATATATAAGGTTTAAAGGAAATCAGACCGATTTCAATTAACAAAAACGTGGAGAGATGACCCGCTATACATTAAAAATGTCATTTTGTATCCAAACAGTCTAACGTTTTAGAGAGATATTACAAGTCAGTAAATTCGTGGTTGAAATTGCATTAAGCATTTCACAATAAAATTTGTTGTGACTGAAATGGCTCATTGGTTAGAGCACCAGAAATTAGCTAACATTATAGAACTAGGGTTTTTAGGTTGTGGGTTCGATACCACCAAAACTTTCAAATTATTTTTTTTCTTATCGTTTGTTAAAATATTCAAAACTGAATATACAGTAAAACACGGTTATAGTGAATTGACGCTTACAGCGAAGTGATTTTCAATCCCCTGTGACTTAATAACAAGTTGTAAACTTGATGGATGTTAAAGAATTACGCTTATAACGAAGTAATATAGCCCATCCCTAGGACTTCGTTATAAACGTGTTTTACTGTAGTTAGAAATTATGCTTTTGTAAACTTGTAATATAACATCATCTACTCTAGTATATTTGGTTGAAAAAAAAAATTGAAATTGTTTTTTTACGATAATACCAAAAGGGCATATGCACTATCTTTTTCCCCCATCTTCTTTCAATCGCAAACCTTTGTTATAAGATATGAGTCGAATACTTGGTGCGCATAAGAGTTTAGGTTACTGTTTACAGTTATGTAGCACGGAGATTTGTTTCTGTAGAGAGCTTTTTTTATAGTTAAAAGTTGTATTCAACACTAAACGTGATTGGAGGATGACATTCTCCTTTAAAAGACGAACGGAACACTCCGGAAAAATGACTAATGGTATCCACAAGACGTATAATGCATGCCAAATTTTTTTTTCGGGGGGGGGGGGGGGGGGAGGTGAAAAATTAATTTGTTTTAAATTTGCATTAAAAAAAAATATTCAAAATAAATATTTTGCTTAGCCTTTTCTGGTCCCGCGCATGGTAATTTAAAAACAATTCTTAGAATAAATAACAAATGAAACGATGTTAATTTTTTAATTAGTAGTAAATTTTATTTTTAACTCATAAACCAACACAGATCAGCCGACGGCATTGTAATTGTACTAAATATTGAACATAACAACGACACTATTACACTTATTAAACTTGACATGTATGCTCCAAATACTGAAAACGATATACATAGTAAGCTTTGTTAAAAAGTAATCAAAATAGATATCAATGTACTGTATTAATGAAAATAATATAATTCTTGTTTGGTGACTTTAATTGCTCTATGTCAAAGGAAAACGACAAAAGTTTAAACGGATTTAAAAAAATTTACAATATCGATTTGAACTACTTGATTGGTGGCATAAAATAAAACCAAAACATAATGGGTTCACCTGGTTTAATGGCAACAACTATGCTAAAAGTAAATTAGACTATATATTTTTGACGCAAAACGGAAGACCTTATAGTATCGTACTGTTTCTTCTTCTTACCCCCCCCCCCCAAAAAAAAATAAAAATTGTGCACGCAATTTCTGGGAAACCATCCAACCGATTTAAATCATTTCTTCAGAGTTGATTGAAAGTGGTCTGAATACATTTTAGTTTACAATATTTTTGCCATAGTCACCTACGATTTATCGCTGATTTGTAGCTTTTACGACCGACGCATCTTCTTGAAAACTATCTGAGATTTGAATATGAAATTTCAGGATAGGTAGACCATACTCTGAAGTTGTGCCTATTTGTTTTTGATTTCTGCTTTACGTCTGTGGCTCGAAAATGTGGTACGAATTTTCTTCCTCTTTTTTGTCCACAAGAATTCTAAGGGATTGCTCGATAGAAATTCTTGAAATTTTTAGGAATGATAAAAAAACTATATCTTGAGGATGTTTTTTTCTTCATTTTTTTCAAGGTTCATTTCTTGATATCCGTTTCCTGTCCCGCAACAAAAAGCTTGTGACTTTGAGATCTCAAAATTGAGAAAGATTTGAGCATTCAGACTTTGTAGGATTATAGACCTATACTTGTAGATGTCTTTAAACTATTTTGTTTTGTTCGTCATAACTTCCGGTCGTAACCGGAAGCACTTCAATTTTTTTTTGCATTTACTTTATTTCATGTAGAACTGAAATATAAGTATTAGTCCTTACATATGTCATCTAACCGATGTAAAATATCTATTTCCGGTGAGATATCTCAAATATCTCAATTAGCCTTTTCAAAATAATGTTTTACCCACGAGATCTCAGAAAGTCAAGTGATTAATACACGAAACTTATATAGATGATAGACATTTGATAGAAAATGCGTTTACCGCTTTCATCTGTCAACCGTCACTTCCGGTCCTCACCGGAAGGTTTCAAACAAATCAGCTGTTTGAATGTTCAACTGTTTTTCTTTGACAATTTTAGTATAATTCATTAACAATAAAGTGCAGTTGTACAATATTCAAGAAATACTCACTTTTATTTTCACTGAGCATTTCCGTTTGTCTCTTTCATTCAAGAGACAAAAAAAACAATGACTCCATGCACGATATCACTAAAACGGTGACGATGGAACAACTAGACTTTGTTGGATAATAGCCCTAAGTATGTATCCGTGTTTACATTATTTTGTTTGATTCGTCGTAACTTCCGGTCGTCACCGAAAGCACTTAAAATTGTTTTCCTTATTTTTTTTTTATTTTACATTTGAATGATCGAATATATCAGTACACATTCTTAAATATGTCTATACAATGTTAAATAAACAAACATTCTATTTTCGGTGAGATATATCAAATATCTTCGATATCTTTTTACAAATTTGATACCCGCGAGATTTTAGTCACTGTAAGTGATTGAGACACGAAACTTTTATGAATGATAGACAACTGATTGAAGATGTGTTTAAGAGTTTTATTTTGGCAACTTCCGGTACTCACCGGAAGGGTTCAAACTATTCATGTCTTTCACATGTTTAACAGATTTTCTTGGTTGTTTCATCTTGCATGATAAACAGTGATGTACACTAGGTAAATGTACAAGAACTACCAGCTTTTTTTTCATTAATCACTTTCGTTCATCTGTTTCCGGTCTCGAGAAAAAAAACCTAGTTTCACCAGGATCTCAAATTTGGACAAGATTATCGATATGTCATCGTATCACATAAAACAAATCGGACGGAAGACCTACTTGGAAGTGTCTCGCGAACGAAATTAAATTTATGAAAAACTGAATGTATACCTTAAGGAGAACTGAAAAATATGCTTAAAGAAGAAAAGTTCATACACAATACCAATATATAGGACCACTGTAAAATGCCTAGGGATCCACATTGGGCACAACAATGAAGAATGTAATTAAAAAGAAAACTGGTAATGCAAAAAAAAAAAAGATTCTTGGCGAATACGAAAATTGATGATCTTTAGGAAATGTCAAATAATCAATTCTTTAATTGTCTCTAAACTTTTATATGAAGCAAAAATACTTGAATATCCAGAACAAAATATTATCAAGCAAATAAATAGAAGTATTTTATTGTTTCTCTGAGGAAACAGAGAAAGCACATGTCGGAGGGGGGGGGGGGGTATCACCGACTGTTAATTAAAAATCAAAGCTATTAAAGCAGCATGGGTTTCAAAGCTTATACAATCTGACAATTTTTATAACAATTAATAAACTCTTGCATTAGAAAAGATAATTAAGACGTATCCTATTTATTGAATAGCAATGTAACAAAGACAGAAGACCTAAACATAAAATACCTTCTAAAATTTCTATAAAGAAGTGATATGTGCCATTAATAAGTGTAAAAATAATTTTAAGAAAAACTTCAAATTCAAAATATATGGTTTAATAAAAACATAACTTATAAAGGAAAACCTCTGGGGTTTTTTCAGCATGGACTGAGAGTACCTAATATTTGTAAATGATGTTATTTTTATTTATGCAGATGGATTTATAACATTAGAGAGAATTAAGAGCACGCTTAAAACTACAAACAACTATCTGTGAGAGTACAGTCAAAACTGTCAAAAGTGCCCTTCAAAAATATGCTTCAAAAACAAACCTACGAGATTCAGCAAAACGGAGGCATTTAAAATTTGTATTTAATTTTCAAGGCCATATTAAGTCAATTGAAGGGCAAAAGTCAAGCTTCTTTTATAGTATCTTACTTCAACAAAACTATAAAAAAACACCCTAAAATGGAAAGTGTATGGGCAAATACTTTTTTACTTGATGACTCTTTCGTTTGGAAAAATATCTTTACAGAAAAAATAAAAAAAAACCTATCGCATAACCTTTTAACATTTAACAATATGTAAGCAAATGGAAAACAAATTTAGACAAAAATCGTATCAATTGTCATAGGGAAGAAGATTTTAAACATCTTATCTTTGATTGTTATATTTTTCAACATTTATGGAAAAAATATCTGAGGTTTTAAACGTAAACATGTCATGGAAAATTATTGTTGCTGGTTTTCCAGCATTTTGTAATGGAAATACATTTGTTTTAAACAACGCAACATCATATGTTGCATATAAAATGTATAAATATAAAATGAAATGTAGAGTAAATATATCATATAATAGTATTATGTTTCTTGAAAAGTGCTCTAACTCAGTTCTTCTTTACAACAAAACCCCCTAAAAGCATATCATATAATTTCAAAATTTTAAATACATCATGTGAAAAATTGTAATAATCCAAGGGTGACCCGGCCTTTGGAGCATAACTGGTAGGGGTCTCTATAGTGACTTTATTCTGAGTCCCCTATTAACTGATTGTGTAAATTAAATGTTTTTTAATTATATGTACATGTATTTAATGACATAAACTGAATACATAGATATTAGATATATTCGTTATATAACAATACTATTGTTTCATACATTTCAATATTCTAAATGCAATGTATGAAAGCTGGAATAATCCAAGGGTGACCCGGCATTTTGGAAAATAAGTGGTAGGGCTTTATATGGACACTTTATTCTCAGTCCCCTACTTACCCACAACAATGTTTGCTTCCAGCATTTCTCCATGTAAGCTCAATATAATTGTTTATCATATATAACTACTTGGTTTCTTTGAAATATAAGCTTTGAGCGTTAATTCTCGGAATATACGAAATTGTCGTTAAATGTTTCCTTCAGGAAATGTAATGTAAGTAGGGATTGTGTAAAATAACTCAATGTAATAAAAAAACTCTCTCTCTCTCTCTCTCTCTCTCTCTCTCTCTCTCTCTCTCTCTCTCTCTCTCTCTCTCTCTCTCTCTTCAAGCCGTGTGTTGTATAAAGAAACTTTAATAGAATAAGATGTTCATCATTTATCATTTATCTCCCTAGAAATCTAATAAAAATATATTTGAAACGTGAGATCTTATAAGATTTGCAATGTTTTAATCTTTAACATATGCCACGTAAAGAACACGAGTGTACACGTACTTGAATGCACTTAGTAGGATCAACTCATTTGCAAATCACAATAATTCTTACTCATGGCTCCATACACTGATTAGGCACTTCAGATTTTTTTAAAGTTTTGATGTTTGATGTTTTTTTCCCACAATTAACATCCCTACATTAAAATTATCAAAAAAACAACAGGTTACATCGAAGAGCTATAAGTACATGGAATTAATTTTTTCGGGGATTATTTCCTGGATGATAATTATACAACATATTGTTTGTGTGGATACATGTATATATCACATATTAATTATATATTAATCATAAAAAAAAGTGACACAGAAATTTATTCCTTTTGGCTTGACCACTATTTGCACTACATAATACTCACACAGTTAATCCCTTGACCGAGATTAGCTTATTCCGGAAGAAATGCATGTAGCTCCCACGTCAGATTATTCCGTTTTATTACGTAAGTAAGGGTAGTACTTTTACAATTACTGTGAAAAACTTTATTTTGAACGACAGACTTTCCTAATTTGGTATGATTGACAATGCACACAGTATAACTTATATAGCATTGTTTCATTTAACAGTTTATATTTATATTTTTTCGACCGATTATGCATACGTGTATCTTCATTTTGTGAATTTCCTCGGCCGTTTTTTCTGGTTCCTACGATCTTTATCAGCCAAATAAAGCAAGCACTGTAGATACTAGTAAAGGGAATTTGGTGTAAGTGTGCAGGGAATGGTGAACTTTCAAACAGAGCAAAGCAGCGGAAACATCATATGAAAATATTTCCTTCCTTATATATCTTATATATTAAATGGCCACGTATATCATTCATGTAAGGAAATAAATCAAATAAAAGAACTATCACGATGTCGGGCAGATGGTGGTGAGTTTTAAATGTTAAATCCATGTACATTGTTTTTTATTCAGTAATTTATTCCATTGTTTGTGTTAAGAATCACGGGCAGTATGTATTAATGCCTTTATATGGGCTTATTGTGGCTGTTTTGATTTGATTGAGAGAGAGAGAGAGAGAGAGAGAGAGAGAGAGAGAGAGAGAGAGAGAGAGACAGACAGACAGACAGAGAGACAGACATACAGACAGAAAGACTGGCAGACAGAGACAGAGAGTGTTTTGATGCAAATTGTAATAACTGCAAGCATTTGCGCCTTTCCGCTCAAATCATGTTCATGTCAGGTGTATAGTGTGATCATATCTGCATATTCGTGTAAGTTTATGATGAATCGTTATTTCTTTATTTCAGCGTTTTGCTTTTGACTCTTCTGTTAGTACTTATCCCAACCCTGAATGCATTTTACAAAACAGTCTCTGTACCGTTGAAATATGCTCCTCTCCGACGGATTTCAGTAAAACCTGCGAATGGAGATATTTATATAGGTGGTAAAAATATTGTTCTCCGTCTTGACAGTAACTTTGATCTTCTGCAAAACAAAACCATTGGTCCGCAACCAGATAATAAAATGTGTGCCCCCAACCAGTTGGTTTGTGATTATAAAATGACAGACAACTATGTCGAAGTTTTGGAATTCATTCCTAGAAGAAGAATGGTTCTCGTCTGTGGTAGTGTCCATCAGGGTCTTTGTACATTTTTGAATAGCTACCATATTGATACCGAGGAAAAGTTTTATAAAGAGTCTTCTCAAAACTACATCGGAAGTGAGAAAGGTACCATCTTGATTCCTTTTAAAACGGAAGACCAGTCGGACGACCATTACTTCATCGGAAGGAGTTGGGACGGTCGGAGAATGGAGCATACATTTCCGGAATTTTCGTTCATGGAAATTTACAACCGAACCAAAGACCCTCTCCAGCAGTGGGAATTTCAAAACACAACAATGTTTTCTTCCGCGGGGTTATGCCACCATAAACGGCAGAATTCCGCAACTCGATTTATTTTCGGTTTTAGCACTAATGAATTTATCTTCAGCATATACAATCAAGCTAGAACTGCTTCCAATGGTACACTTTTCCAAACAAAAATATCGAGAATTTGCAAGAACGATAAATACATGGATTCTTTTAATGAAGTTATTTTAGAATGCAACCAACACAACATAGCAACCGCTGCTTACTATGCTACGACAAATGAAACATATGTTCTTTATGTGGCATTTAGCAAAAGTCTTAATTCTACTGAGGCATTACCAAACAATTCGGCGGCCGTTTGTCAGTTCCCCCAGCAAGATATAGACAGGATGTTCAATAACCTGCTGAAGTTTTGTTATAATAACGCCGACGCCATTACTCCACCTGATTGGTCAACGTGCGGAGAAACCAGAGCTTGTAATAAGGTAAACGAAAGGTTAAAAATAACTATATGTATATAATATTTTTTAAACTTTCAAACAAGTACATGGATGGTTTTATTGTTCAACAGCAATTTATTTTTTATTGACATGCCTTGGAATGTACAGCAGACAAGATGAGTATGTGATAGCCTTAAGTAATAAAGCTATTTTGGCATTATATTTATGTTATTACAGAAAACGTAAGAATGTTGTAAAACCCAATATCTTCATAAAAAATTAGTGACACAAAATGGGCGCGTGTCTTATACCATAGTTAAAAAACGGTACTGGCTGCGCCGCGTAGTAATACATAGAATGTGCCACATAAAAATAGTGGTTATAAAATAATGTTGTTTTTGAGTGTACAAATTGGAAATAATATAAATATAAGTAATAAGGAATCATTCTTTGAATATTGTTAAGGGATAATTTCGGTCGGAGCATAGTCAAATCTATTATAAAGCCCTTCGGAATAATTCCTTATTCCTTATTCCCTAAATAAACCTGCTACATAATGCATTTAGCGCTATTTGGTTGCTACTTGTCAACTTATTCAAAATCTTGTCTATCTAAAACACAACGAGGCAAGACCATGACTCAAATGTACCAGTTAATGATCACTCTTATTCGTTGTAAAGGAAATATTGTTGAATTTCGAAAGTATAAATTTAGATGGTGGAGTATTTTTATGGTAACCATAACAAAGAATTCAAGATGTAGATATCCTTTGCTGTTATAACATAATCTGGTATCAAATACTAAAGAAAATACTTTCGTCATGGGATTATAGGAATATTGAGGTAAAATGCAGAAAAACCGTAATTCTCTCATTGCAGTGATACAGATATACAGTGATTCTATGGGAACAACTGAATTTCTTTAGAATTTAAAAAATTGCGATAAATCTTTCGATGATGGTTATTGCTTAGTTTTCAAATGGCACGAGGTTCAACAAATTGCCCATCATCAGATTTGCATAAAAATTCTAGCCTAAACATGATATTTTTTTTATTATCATAATTGTTTCTGTAAATTAGGTTGGAAAAAAATCAAATAATAGCGAGCGCAGCTCGCCGGCGCGCAGCGCCGGCGCGAAGCGAGCTCTACCGGCAAGGCGTGTGTGAATAGAAAATTCGGACTAGTTGCACATTCATTCAACGGATTTTTTTGGCGTCAGTAAATCGGACCAGTAATGCATCGTTTTAATCGTCCCAGTAGTTCCCTGTAATCATGGCAATTTTTATCACTTCACACTCTCACGAGAATCAGCAAGACAAATTTAGACAGTAAAAACAATAACGATGTAAGCGACATACAGTCAATGTTACCTCTAAAGTTCACCTCAGTACACTTTCAATCAAAAATAATCGTGTGACGTCACAAACGTTTACACATTGATCCGATATATTTTTTCGGAGTCAGTAAATTTTGACCCACAATTCATAGTACCAATGGTTTCCAACATCACGTTCCAACATCACGTTCTCCCGAGAATCAAAGTAAAACCTTTGAAAAGCTTATAAGATGTGTAATTTTAAGAACATCATGCTTTTTAAGTAAATAAAACAGTATACTTCGCATACTTTTATTTCTCAGGGGAGTTTTAAAGAGTAAGACGACACTTAACCAACGTCAGCTTTGACGTCACAATAAGCACTGATAAGGGGAAATTACTCTAATTGAAGTTATTGTAAATCTGCTGAAATGACCAAAATCCTCTCAAAATCTTGCAAAGGCTAAGATAAAGAACAGCTGACGAATAAGGACATTACTTCAGATACAGGAAACAGTTGTAAATTGCACTAATTTGGATGAATGCTCACAAATATTTTATTCACTATAATTACGGTAATTTCCTGAAACGTAACGTTATACGTAGCAGCGCCTTTTTTTAAAGGGGGTGGGTGGGTGGATGGCAGCCTCATCCAAAAAATCTTTGCAAGCAAAAAGAAAAATAAATCATGAAAATTCTAATCCTTCAGCTCTTTAGCAGTTCAATGGTTTCTTTATTTTCACTTCCATTTATTACATGCGGGGGGGGGGGGGGGGGGGGGGGGGGGCAACACCATGTTCTTTTAACATGATAAGCAAATATTTTTAAGCGTAAATTAAAAATAAAATTAAACATTAATTATTGTTTTTAAGTGGAGGGGCAAATCCATGGTAAGTCGATTTTCTATGTATGAATTGACAAAAATGAAAAAAATTTTAGCATGGGGGGAGCTCTATGATGAGTCAAGTTTTATATGTAAGTTTAAGAAAAAATGTCTACTGCAAAAAAAGGGGGAAATCAATCAATCAATCATAATCACAATCACTTTAAAAGAGGAGATGCAGTGCAATGAATATTTAGTATTAAAATCTTTATTATTTAACAACATTGTATCTGAGATTAAACTATTGTTCTACATATAAATAAATAAATTATAACAAATCTTATAAACTATGAATAATGAAAATTTACTGAAAAATAGGTATGTTTTATTTTTTGGCATTCAAATTTCACGTTGTTAATTTTATTTTATTAATTTATTATAATTGATTGTTTGATCACATGCTGTGCTCGCCCCAACGGTCGCACCGTAAAACATATTATAGCTCTTTTTTATGGAAATAAAAACACTGCTGTAGTGCTTAGCTACATCAGCATACAAAACTCGACGCCTCCAAAATCCAAAGTAAAAATGGCCAGTAAAACAATTTATAGGTCTTAACCGGATCATTGTTTAAAATAGCCCCATCACTCCCATTGATCTGTGTGGGAATTTTCTTCAATTGACACCCCTCACCCTAAAAAATCATAATATGTTTATGATTATACATGTCGCAAGGACATGCGTTCTGGTTTGGAGGAATATAAAAATTGAAAAAGATTAAAAAAATAAATAAATATATAATCAAAATCAAATTTTCAAGTTTTGATATTTGTACTTGTAGAAGCTTTGCTTGAATTGACACTCCCTCACTACTCAAAAATCCAGTCAATTTATGATTATAGTGTGGACGGGCTTTCCGGTTTTGGGGTAATTTAAAAATTAAGGAAGACAACAACAAAAAATCGAATTTCCTTGTATTAATGAATTGAAGTTTAACGCATGATCCATTGGAATACTTCAATATTCTCTTAAAACAATGCTTGTCAATAGAAATAATTCAAAACAAAGTTATGAAAAGGAAACATTTTTGTGCAGCACAATCCTTGACCATTAGACAATAAGGATCACATATCTTTAATCCTCTTCCAATAGTTAATTCTTTATAACATTTCTCCTGTTTAATCGTTTGTCTTAATTTGTCCATTAACAAATATTGAAATTATATGTATTTTAAGTTTATAAGTACTTTTAAGAATCATTTTTACTATTGAAAATGAATATTTACATTCTATTAATTCATTGAAGAATAGAAACTTTTATCCTAAAAAGATGTCAATATAACTGCGAATACATAAATTTGTTCTTATCATCCTTTAAGTTGAGGGGAAAAAAAGTTAGCGACCTTGATTTGACCTTTATGCGATAACAAGATGGTCAAATTTAATTAAAGAGATAGAATCATTTGGCTATGGGATCTGTTTGATTGTGTCAAAATTTGAAATTTCTTTCTATAATAAGTATGTCTGATAACAAAAAGACTTCTTCTTTAATTGTTAAAAATTACCCTTTCGATAAAACGGTAACTTTAAATGTGGTATAATCATATCTGCAGACAGGCAAGAAAATAAAAAGAGTATAAAAATATAAGCACTGAACGTTAATTTGGTTATCATTGGTCCTATAACGAACCAGGTGGTGCATGTTTGTGTGTTATAAGATCGAAGACTTTCATAGATAAGCTTTCAATGCCTAATTATAATATATAACCGTGAGCAGATGGGTGTTATATCTGTGTATAGCAAAATATGATGCTGCAAGTCAAATACAAGTTTATAGAATGGTAAATTTGACATGTTCACAATTTTGGTAGTTTTGTTTAAAGGAAAAATGCATTTTCAGATTTTAAACTAAAAAAAAAATTGAAATACAAACAGGTTTTTGCCTTTTTTGTTTACAGGTACATATACATTGCTAAATGGAAATATTATGGTACTATTGTAAGCAAATCAGATAAACGTTTTAAAAATGTATGTGTTTATATTTGTTATATAAAGTGATTTCAACGAGCCTCCTATAATTTTACACCTCAACAAGGTTAAGATTTTTAATCGACAACTGCATGAAATTCAAACTTTAGTTTGAAATTCGCTAATTATGTACGTAAAATGTATCGCAGTCAATACAAATAGGAAAGGAAAACGTACATTTTGACCATTTCTTTTTACATCTTTGACTGATAAGGGTGGATAGTCACGTTTTTATGAATTCACATTCACGTCAATAGAGAACCATCGTGGATCGTCACACCTACATAGCGAAGATAGCCTCTTTAACGTTAACACGATATTGCTAGAACAATATATAATGCTTTTTTGTAGACAAATCCACAAAATTATTGTAGCAATCGAGAAGCCCAGAGAGCAAACCTTAAACTTTACACAATAAAGCATCAACAATACGCAATGCTATTTTGTAGACAAATTCACAAAATTACTGCAGCAATCGAAAAGCCCAGAAAGCAAACCCTGGGATACAAAGACTGACGAAACCTCACTACGAACCGAGTGGCATTGTCTATCAGGAATCCCACACAATATTCACATCGGTTTTTGCCCACCAAGTAAACCCACGGGCCACCGTTGTGTGGATTGGAACGTACAATGGATATATCCTAAAAGTAAATTCCAATACCGTGAATTATGAACCACTATCTATATCATGCACTGTAAATTCACAAGTATTCGTTGAACACCACAGTTATTGTGAATTTTGTTGTCGAGCTGTTCCAAGAACTCAGTTGATTATTGAAGCTTAATTATTTTCATATACATATATTATTGATACTAAACCAACGAATAATTGATGCCTTAGAATATTTGTGAAATCACAGTGCATGTACTCCAATCACACTCGTTTTCTGAGACTTTGTGGTGCTCAGTGGCGTACTACATCTACAATATGTGTTGATATTCTATGTAGGTTAACATGGAACAGCAATTTAGAGACAGAAAACCGTACGTTAAGTATGATCTGAGTCAGAATAGAAGCCAAAGAATAGAGCCTCATCACCTTTCTGACCTCAATGACACCAAACACATCGTATTCTTGCATGGGAACAAGGTTTGTCACGACAGGTCGTTTTGAAACCAAAACTTAATTGATAGTTCATAGGGAATAAACAAAACTAAATTTTGTTTTTAAGATACTTTGAATGTTTTTCATCTCAATTTTTAATAAGATGGTTGTCATTGGATGTTGTTGTTATGCATATTAGATATTTGCCTTCTTCGTTAGGTTAAAACAGACAGAAGGATAATGAATAAGAATCCTAAAAAAGATCATGCGAAGAAATAATCCTGTTATTGCTTGTTTTCTTGGATTAAAAATTCGGACATTTGGAAGTCTACATGTCTTAACCCTAATGAGCATTACTTTGTAGGCATCAAAATTTCCATTGTTTTCATGCCATCTTCATACAACTTGTTATGCCTGCGTGACGACAGGTGACCCATTAGGATGCAGTTGGTGTAAACATTCTTGCATGAGGAAGGACGAATGTGAATCTGTGTGGCATGATGATAGCTGTCCCCCATTCCTATACACGGTATGATTAAAAAACAGAATGAAAAAACATGATATGGAGGTTTTTGCTATTTTTGCAACTCATGTTATAAAACAACTTTATTAGGCGGAAGCGCCTATTGCAATTGCTTTCATGACCTTCTACGTCATAGGTCAAATTCCTGCCCTTTTTCATGGTAAACTATCGGATGTTATTTAAACTAAGGGCACACAACTCTATACCCCCCCCCCCCACTGTTCCACCCCCGCTTAAACATCGTTTCTGATAATAGAACTGAGGTATGTCTCTAAATTTTTACTTCATCGCTTTTAATTATCCATTGAAAATGCCTATAGCAAAGATAGCAAGTGGCAGATTTACGTTTTTGATAGTACAGGAACGAACGATAACTCTTGCGATGGTATGCGACATAAACAAGGGATAAGCACGGAGTCTGATGCCTGTAGATGAAATTCCGAGGGAAAAATAGTTCAATTTGAAATTGCGTGTTTATGAGTACAGAAGGAAAAATTGATAGGGAAACAGGTAATGAATGCCTTTTATAAAAAAAAAAAAACAAGGGTGTGTATAAATCTATTTAAAAAGATTATAAGAATGATACAATGCTTATAAATTATTTGTAAACATACCAACGTTTCGCGTAGTAATCTCAGACAATACTGCATAACGTTATGCAGTGTAAAAATTTTTGTCAACAAACGCACGTTGAGAACAACCAGTGACTGTCCATCTTCGACATACGTAAGGTAAGTTAGGTAATTAATGTGTTATTTCTCATTGTATAAACGTTTGCCTCATCATTTTAGATTTTCATGTTACAATAATCTTGATCGAGGAGCTGGTACGTTCTTAATCCCCGCTTGTATATTGTGACGTGCGGAGGAGACATGTCACAATATAAAAGCGGGGGTTAGAATCAGAGAAATCTCTGATAAGTATATAAATTTTATGAAAGAATTTATATTGTTTGTGTTAGGCATTCATCGATAATTCTGAAACGTCGGTCTTTTGTTATGAATACTGTACAAGGCGAGGCCTACAGGATATCTTTAAAGATTAAAATTTAGCACAATGGAATCGAATATAAAGGAAGATAACATTTCCTTTTTTTAAACCTTTAATATTTTGTGACATCTTTGCAGATCTATATGTTCATATGGTGATTTTATAATATGTTACGAACTGCGCTGTATGATATAGGGTTCATTCATTTTGCTTATAAAAAAATACCATATTCAGCTTGGTTTAAAAATGACTCATGAATAATGCAAATGAATTTTCTCTAAAAATATCTCAAATATAGCTTTTAAGTATCATACAAGATACAATTCATGGTTGATATAATGAATATTTCAGATAGGCTATTGCAAAGATATTCAATTGAACATTTAAAAAAAAATTAATATGATTTATCCTTTAACCTACTGTATTTACTTGTATCTCATAATTACCTTATCATTACTCTATAATGAGAGTGACTATGGAAATTTCTCTACATCATAATTTATATGATAATTTTGATGACTGCATCTTTTGTTTTTAAATTTTAAAATTTCCAATTCATGAGAACTTGGGCTATATACCAGTATATCTTTGATCCACCATGTTCATGATTAATTGCAATTCCAAAAAGACTCAATTATATACCTGACAATGATTATAGATAATAACCTTACATATATCTATTTGTTCTATATGTATATGTTCTTTCAGATGAATGTCAAGAAACTGATTAACATTAACTGACAAGAGGAGACAATGAGAGCCCAACATCATTCTTCATCTCTGGTGAAGGGGAGAGTTGGTAAATTTGGGTGCACGGCTAAATTCAAGCAAAATAAAGAAAAAGATGGATGCTATAAAAATGCGGTGTTGGCTTCCCAGTTCAGCACTTTTAAAGAGGGACAAACATTGCACGTTTGCAACTTCTAAATGGAAGCAGGGCATCTGAAATATGCTGGAATCCTCATCTTAATGGCCTTAACACCATTTTCAAGGTTAGTAAATACAACTAAATTTAAATACGATATTCCCCGTGGTTTTCTTGTTTAAGTATGAACTAATTATACCCATGCTCGGAAGGAGAGGGGGTATATTATTTTACCCTTGTATGTCTGTTTGTCTATATCACAAATTTTGTCAAAGATATCTCAGCAACAATCGCAGATGCTTGAAATTTTAACTCAGTCTTTGTTAAGGCATGCCATTCGGTAGGATTAATTTTTCAAAATTTTGATGTCAACTTCCCATTACATGTAATGTTAACTATGCTTTTTTGTATACACATCAGAGCAGGGGTATCACTAGTGAGCATTGACTCACAGATATCTTGTTGTCATATCTTTAATAATATAGTAAATATTCTTGTACTAAATGCAATTTAAAACTGAAGAATTTTGGAGAAAAAACATTAAACTTTCATTTACAGTTCAATCACTTTATTTTCCATTACTTGTACATGTATGTAATATACCAAAATAACCTTACAATTATTGATAATTCATATTGTGCGATCTTTTTATATATCTCATCCTTTATTTGCAAAATACATGTCTACTTTTGAAAATAAATTATTTAAGGTAAAACACATATAAATTCAAAATATTTTATAGATTAATTTTTTTTAAAATCCATATTTTCTTTATTGGAGGTCAAGTATATTGTAATGAAATATTGCTTGATAACATATCCATTATTCATTTTTCATCAACACATTTTAGAATATCCTGCTGAAAAAGACAGTTTTCATTGGTATAATGGATGCAAGACAACACTAGTGAATTGAAATTGTTGTTCCACAAATGGCACACCCCAGGATTACACGCTTCCCAAAAACACCATTACAGCATGCAGCCATAAAGGGATTCTTTGAAAGTCTATGTTCTGTAATGGTGGAAGTTCTCTTGAAGATTCCATTAGTATTAAAATAAAAACTTAAAAGTTAAAAGTTCAAATGTCTTCAATACTAGAGACCTGTGATTTGACAGTACAACATGGAGCAATTGTAAAGGACACATAATTTGTACATTATTGAATATCAATATATAGTTATCCATAAATTACTGGGCTTTTACATTGTATTTTAATTCTCAACATTTGCATATATGTTTAATCTTTGTAAAATATGTTTGGTATACAGTACAGTAAGTAAATACATTCTTTTTAAGTTTTAAACATTTGTCAACAAAATATATGAACTGCAATCTGTGGATCAATTAGAGGTCTGCAATTCTCCACAAATAAAATGACTTTGAAATCACCCTGTTACTGTTAAACTTGAGAATATATTAAGAAAACATCTAAAAATCTTTGTTAAATACCTTTTTTTTACAACACATTGTCCAGATATTTTGTGTATTATTCTATGAAGCTGATTTCTCAATGGCTATTGCTTCTCAGGTAAGCAAAGTGACACACATACTACTTCTGTAAAATACTGTAATCAAATGATGTACAAATATAACTTCTGCATTTTTGTGAAACATTATTGTTAATAATAAAATACTACAGTTTCAGAAGTTCAGTTTACTAAATTCTAATACTATAATATTCTTTCATCATTTTGATGTCAAAGTGAACATTTTTAATAAATCGGCATAAGAAATGAAAATGTATATCTGTAATTTCAGCTTGCATATAAGTATCAACTGTTATACAAATGTACTTCACCAAATAAATGTTTTGATGTTTAAATTGCTCTTCTCATCGAATCTTTATTTAAGGCATGATCCAGACTAATCTGGTGCAGTAACAGAGTATTTCCACATTTACTACATGTATATACCTTAATTGACATATTAGAATAGTGTTTTATGTTCTCAAACTAATTCTTAAAAAGAAAAAAGTTATAATAACACTATGACATTGACAACCTGCAATCATGCTTCCGCCTATCAGTACTTTCAGTACTTTGATTTTTATATAAAGATGGTTGTAATACAGTTGAGATTATCCAGCATGACATGGGTCAAAACAACATCAAAAGACGCATCCAATTTACTTTCCTTTTTGACTTTTTTTTAAATGAATAAAGTTTAATTAGAATATTTGATACTTCAACAAATTTCATTCAATTATTATAAATATCAACTGTTGTGTGTTAATTTGAGTATTTAGTTAATGGGTTTCATTACTTTCGTTTCATATTTATATTACACTAAAATATATACTAGTAAATGAAAATATGAATGCTTTTTTCCATAAAGCATCACTCGCTCTAAAAAAAAATTGATATAACATTGAAATTGGTATGGGACACTTGTAGATGAAAAAACATTACAATAAATTATTTTCATTAATCAAGAATTTCAAATTTTACAATAATTGACCTTAAAATATGCGTTAAAATGTTTTGGAAAGGTATAAATTGTTATAGTCCCAGCGGATTTCGAACTCATGGTCTACAGACTCGTAGCTAACACTCAAACATATTGCGCTAGGATGTTAAGTAACAATATGGGAAAAGCAAATCAATTACAAAATTATATACTTAATTTTATTGTTTGTTCGATAGGATCTGTACTTCACAATATGGAGGTGTCCCATACCACCTTAAAACTATTCTTAAAAAACCTTCAAAATCACGTAGGAGGTTTATGACATTTATTTATAAAAAATAAATGCTTACCTTTTCCTTAAAACAGACCTTTCCGACAAGTGGTCCACTTGAAGGGGGGACGCGCCTGACGATAGAAGGAGATAATTTTGGAGATTATCATTCATCAGAAGTTAACGTGACCATTGGAGAAACGAACGCCTGCACTGTGGTGAACAAAACTCTTACACGGTTATTACATTATGATTTTTGTTTATCTATAATTATTTTTATTTTTAGAGTGTTTTGAGATTTAAAAAAAGGAAGAAATTATAGAATGGTTATCAAGCAGTTTGGAAAATTACGACCTTTACAGTATTATTCATACATAGAAACTATGTCAGCAATATACTGAGAAAGCTGTTGCAGATATTTTTGAAGTTTAAGATATATTTTCTGGAATAACGATGATTGCTGAAAGTCATTATACATTGGTAATTTATCAGTATACCGTGCAATATTAAAATAGTCTTTGTTAGGTTAAAGCAATATATAAGGATTATAATGATGTTAATATATGTGTTCTCAATTGGAGATCTCTGTATGACTTTAAGAATTGGATAATTTATGGAGAAAAAAAAGAAGGCTACCTTAAGCTGATGGACCCTTTTAGAGCCCTTTCTCAACGCCAATATAATTGGTTAAAAAATACAAGAAAAGTAAAGGCATTCATTTGTTTTTGCAGCATTGAGTGTATTACGGAAAAACACAGTGCTGGAGATTTTCTTGTAACGGTCACAGCATCCATTGGTGGTACATTGAAAACATCCGAGATTAAAGAGATTCATTACTCGTACAAGGTAAATGCATTGGAACGCATTGCCTAGTGATATTTTTAATATTGTTAATGTTAATGTTAAAACATGCTATTTGAACCTTATAAGTAAATTTGATAAAACAGAGTACTTATTTTGGATAACCTGAAATATCAAATAGCTCATATTAAAATTAAAAACAGCTGTGTCACAAGCATATTAACTACGAAGTAAAAATATTCAAATGCAAAAATTCAATACTCCACATCATGTTTCATATTATACTGAACGTGCAACATCCTGATTGCTTTGCCAAGATTTAATTATGCTCTTGAATATTTTCCTTGAATTTCCTTGTTTGACGGAAAATGACTTGTACCATCCCTATAATTACACGCTTTTGAAATATTGGTCCAACCGAACATATTTTTAAACGGAGCTAGAATACATACACTGTTACTTCCGAGATTCAGAAACTTAAATCTGAAATTATTCTTCTTATCTGAAGAAAAAAGAATAACTTTGCATGAACATACTATATAAGGATATTACTGAAGTTTTAATTAACTTCATCAATCAATAAATTGATATGAAATCTGATTTTTTAAATTGATTTAGGATGTAATTAGCTAAAATTTGACCATATTTGTAATAATATAATTGACCAATTAATAGTCAAAATAGTATTACTTGCTAGATGATTATTTCTCAACCTAACGTGGACACTCTTGTATAGTTTTATCAAACAAAATGCACCAACATATTCAACAGTGCTAAATCAGTCATAGAGAAGCTTTGTCAATATTTCTTGATAGACAACTTAATGCATTTAAGCTTTCATATGTAGCATTGAACCAAATTAATATTATTAAAGTTATCACATGCTTTCGCCTTTGCCCTCATAATTTAAAATAACCGAAAACATTATTTTTCATAACCCGATTAAAAGAAACTTGAAATCTATTGTTTATAACACTACGCCTAGGGTTAGACTTATTTTTCTTACAATGTATTAAAAATTATTCCACGGTAAGCCTAAATGAATAAAGTGTCCGTAAGTTTTTGAGAGTTATCGTTCTGCATTTCTGATCCAAACCAAAGACATTTACAGCTAACATATTATATTTATGAATCAAAATATCAGATATTCGAAAGAAAAACTGCGACATTACATAAGACACGAATTGAGAAAAAATAATCCAAAAGTAGGGCACATTTTGTGACAAATGAAACAGGTATTTGATGCACACATTTGAATTATGTAATTGGACAGTCTAATTTGATGGTTAAAAATCACTTGTAGAATCCGTACCTAAATTACTCAGGTCCGGCATTTGGGCCCCGCCGTGGAAATACTGTGATCACATTACAGGGCGACAATCTGGATATTGGATTCTCAACAAAAGTACTGATTCATAATATTCCTTGCAACATACAAAGGTACATTTGTAGGAATGTTTATTAGTATTAAATGTGAATGAGCAATGCATCGGTATTTCTGATTAATTTTTCTGTTGTGTATCATCCTGAACCTGGCTAAGCATCAAGAAATCAGATTTATTAATTGTCACTCAAATCTTTTGATTAACCAACATTTTTATAATTTGAATACAAAAGACATGAATACCATTCTTCTCAAACAACTGGTCAAATTGCAAGATACTGTCAAGAATCAGTATCCTTTTTTATTGACAAAGTAAATGAAAAAGCAAATGCTACGTGTAAATAGAAATGCTACGTAAACACCTTTCTGTAATACTAGTACTATAGAGTAAAATTTTGCCACACGGATATTTTTGGGGAAAACATTGAGAAAGGCTACAGTTTAAAGCAACAAAAATAAAAGTTACAATTAGGTCACGGAAGCCCAAACTAATAAGTTTGCAAATGTATTGGCTATTCAATATTTTCTTCGCAAATGTGTTTTCAAGCAAGCAATGAATTTTTTTTTTGTTTTTAAAATATAAAATGTGATTCGGTAATTAATTAAAAAGTATTTTTCTTTTATTCATATAAGTGAAACGTGACCTTGCAAAGAAATGATTTTTTCGTTCTAAGTACAGTTAAACGTGTTAAGTAGGAACATTGATATAACGAAATTCGGTAATAACGAATTTGTTTTTGAGTCCCCGGTAGATTTCTTTTTAAAAAATTGCAAAATTTGATGTTTATTACAAATTCAAATATAATGAATTTACGGATATAGCAATTTGATTTTGAGTCCCGTAGAGGAGAATAATAATAAAATTTAACACTTTTATAACGAATTTCTTTACAGTATGTTTTTTTTAAAGTTAGCACTGCCATTCAATATAATAGATTGAATGAATATAACTTGACATTAATTCTTCAATCCACAATCCGATTATTAAGTTATCGTAAAATGAATTTCCATGCTAAGCCTCAATTAGCAAAAACTGTAGTTGTTGAAAGAAACATGTACATTGTCTATAGAAAGTTCGATTGAGTTATTATTACGGATTCGTTACATGGATATAACGAATTGCAGATGTAACGAAGTAAATCCAATGGTCCCTAGGACTTGTTTGTATTCAGGTTTTACTCTAGTAATATTGAATGAGTCCTTTTTTCATCGATTTTATCAGTTTGTTGAATTCAATGAATACGTTATAAATATACGTTATAAATATAAGGTGAACAGTAAATGAAACATTTATTTAGTGATTTTTTTATGCAGAAAAAACCAGACACACTTACAGTGTATAACGACTGAATGCACTGATATCAGAGATGGAGAACATTCGGAAATGATGACGTGCAACGAATGTTATCGAATCACAGTCGAAATAGACAATAACATCATAACAAGTACTAACGATACATTTTGCTATAGAGAAGATCCACAAATTACTTCTGTTTCCAGGAACGCGACAATCATAAGGTAGTTCTAAGAATAATATATTCAATGAATAACGTTTAAATAACGCAAATCAAAACATTTGTTTTCAAACAAATTATGTTGGCAATTTCATTATAGTTATGATTTTGCATCTCTTGCAGTGGAGGACTGAAATTACTTGTTGGAGGAAAAAACTTTCAAAGCGCCAATTCACACGTTCTACACTTAAACATTTCGGGAACAAATAAAATGATAAATACCGTGAGTTTTGTTTGTCGATAAAAATCTGTAAATCCGACCAACGATATTTTAAAGAAAATATCGTTTTATATCTATTTTAAGGTATATCGTTTGTAACGAAATAAGTAATTTATGTCAATAAGATAAAATTATATTTCATAAACTCGTTGCCTTTTTTAATTAAATATCCCTGATGCAGTTCTGACTTATTTACAGAGTTGTGATCTGTTGGATGACAAACTTACTTGCACGACACCAGATTTATCAAAATACGTCGGC